>NC_040882.2:27483845-27631345 GCF_900634795.4 Betta splendens | reverse complement strand
CGGCTCGAGTGGTGGTCAGAACGGAGCCGAGTGCCAGGAGAACAGCGAGCGCCTCCATGATGAGCAGCCTGGAACAGAGGGAACCGTTCATCGAAGCAGCAGGAATAGGAGGAAAAGCATTTCCTGATTTTACTGAAGATTCATTGATGTTTACTGATGATGATCTTCCTCATTTGCATTAGTTTAAATGCTGAACTAATATAACTGCATGTTTATGGCCTGCAGCAAAGTAAGATTAAAAGCAGTCATAAAAACGTTGTACTCACTTCAAATTCAGCTGAGCTGCATGTGAGCGTGGATGCTGCTCGTCTGCCTTTTATTCTGTACTGCAGCTCTTCTTCTGTCATTGCAGCATAACTGCATGGCGGCGCTGACGTCACGTGTTGAACATAAGAACTCAGCACATATTCCTTTGGCTCTGCCTTTTTGTGGTGGAGCAGAAGAAACAGTGTGTCTACGGTTTCCCGGCCTTTGTCGCGAGCGGTTTTGGGTTCCGTCGTCATTGTGTTGGGTTTTTGTTCAGAGATCTCGTTGCATTTGTGTGACGTCTGTTTTTATTCTTGTATTAACATATAACGTAGTTTACAGCATCATCTGATCTACAGCTGCTTGTTTTACAGCCTTTTATTGTGAAAATCTGGGTTGTGTTTTGTGTGTTTGCAGACACTGAGCATGTTCGTCAACACTGACGCATTAAAGCATCAAATCAAACACGTCAGCATCAGTTTCTGCCACGGCTGCTGTTGAATAAATCTAATTGAACGATTTTACTGCACAAATCAACCCACACGTTGTCAACGTTTAACTAGAGCCTGAGTGACTGAACTATAAACTATGTACTTGTTTACATAAGTAGCTTATTTCATAACATAACAAATGAATCTAAACTTTATTTGTTTGTTGGTTGTTTTGTTCATTTGTTTATTTATTTTCCTTGCGGTTCGTTCTGTCACATTTTAACATTGCTGGGTTTCGTCTACAATCATTTTGTTGTATTTATTCCACTGAGTTGTGTTGCACACAATGCAGTTGATTAAAGACAAATAAGAACAAAAAATTAAACATGTTGTTGTAACTTAACACTATTAATTGATTTCCACCTCATTTAGTTCTATTTAGCAAACGTTATTCTGTTCAGTTTACTTTAAAATAAAAATGTACTTAATTGATGCCACACTGGGACAATTTCACCTGTGGAGCGAATGTGAAGTCTTAGTCAAGGACACAGCTGGTTCCAGAAGCAGCTCCTGTGACGTCTGCGTCCTAACTGCGCTACAGCTCTGTTCCTTAAACCCATCACACGTGGAAAATGGCCTCCAGTGTTGTGCCTGCTGATATTTACAGAAAGCTATAGGAATGTTCCACGTCTTCAGCTTCAGTTCAACTTAACAGCACTTTCTACCTTTGAAATCACTATTGCATTAAACTACGTAGTTTCAAAATAATACAGCAATAAAATGCTAACAACCCTCCAAGTTCAGTTTTTTCAGTGTGAAGCTCATCCACTCTTCCACTGCAGCCGAATCAGTAGACGACAAACACACGACAAACACACAAGCACACGTTGAAGAAGGTAATATATGAGAGATACTCCCCAGATGTGTAGTACTAGTAGTAGTAGCAGTAGTAGTAGTAGTGGTAGTAGTGGTAGTATTATTAGTAGTGGTAGTAGTAGTAATAGTAGTAGTAGCAGTAGTAGTAGTAGTAGTGGTAGTAGTGGTAGTATTAGTAGTAGTGGTAGTAGTAGTAATAGTAGTAGTAGCAGTAGTAGTAGTAGTAGTGGTAGTAGTGGTAGTAGTAGTACTAGTAGTGGTAGCAGTAGTTATAGTAGTGGTAGTAGTGGTAGTATTAGTAGTAGTAGTAGTAGTAGTAGTAGTAGTTTTTATAGCAGCAGGATGTTTCTAAAGCTTCAGTTCACAACGTTTCATGTGCAGCTTGTGTCCATTTGAATCTTTAACATAAAATCCAGGTCAAGTCTCCAAATCCGCCTCTAACCCAGATTAGAAGAAGAGAAGAGCAGCCTTTTCTCCGTCTGCCTTTGAATTCTTCTACTGAATCTGCAGTTTCCAGTAACCTGCAGCACAAAGGTTCTGAAACCTAAAACCCATTATGTCTATAAAAACTTCTAGGTCCTATTTTAAGGCCTTTATTCTCCTGATCACAGCGTTTGAGCACCAGTATCACTGCTCACAGCAACAATGATGTGAGCAGTGGTGCCACAGACCAGTTTATGGAGCTCAGAGAGCGCACGGTTCATAGAGTTGATCTCATCCTGAGACTCAAACACCTTTCGGGTTCTCTGGTTCCGGCTCTGGGGCAGAAGCTCCAGTGCAGCGGTTTCTGTAATGGAGCAGGAACCACAGCCAAACTGGTGCCGCAGCGTTGAGTCGTGTTGAACCCTGAGGGTTGGACTCAAACCACAGCAGAGCAGCATGAGCTCAGCCTTTGGGCTAAATTTACTGCACTCGTTGTTGTCTTTACGGGAACACGCTGGTTTCTTCTCACTACCTCTTTTCACACTCGGCTGCAGCTTCAACCCGTCCAGCTACTTCCTGTGTGACACTCATCCTCCTCTGTCCTCTCAGCACATCGCTGTCACCTCGTGTCAGGGATCAGGTAAGGAAACGCACGCTGCTGCTTCAGTCACTGTGTATTTTATGTCATATCACAGCTTATGGCTCCACTAGTCGTCACGTGTCAGAGAACCGATAAGAAGGAAGTGCTTGAGTGTGAGGAAACGCTGGTCCTTCAGGGCCGTAAGACGCCCTGAGCGTCTGCGTCATTGTTCTCAGCTTCATTCAGTTCAACACAACACAAGAGCTGGATTTAAAGAAGGCAAACGTCTTAGTGTGGAGGCAACAGGAAGTCACAGACCCACTGTTATATTAGCTTATTAGCGCTTATTAGCGCTTATTAGCGGTGCGTCGTTTGTCTTGTTTCCCGTTCTCGAGCTTCTGGTGCCACAGCAGAGTTTACTATAATCATGACTCAGTCAGAAGGTGCAGATGAAGCTTCCACATTTAAGTTCTGACTATTGAGGCAAAGTGACTGTAACGTGTCTAGGTGTGTTTTTACAGTCTACCATCACAGACTGGAATAAAAAGTAGCATCAGAGTACGTTTCCACTGCAGCGAGATCATTTGTAATAATTGAACTTTATTGATCCCACATTGGAAAATCACTCTCAGCATTAAACCCATCTCCTGAGGAGCAGTGATACAACAGGCCACCAGCCGTCAGGCGTCACTCAAGGACACAGCTGATGCCGAGGCGGGGATCGAACCGCAAACCTTTGGCTTCCGAGGCGGACACGCTGCCAGGCCATTTCTCATTATTATTATGTTGAATGCCACTACCTACCTCACATTGAAGTGTAGAAATGCAGCTGTGGAGTTAAATAAATGAATAAATCTCACGTCAAGCAATAAAGAAACCAACGTTTGGCTCATTTGATACTAATCACATGTGTGTTTTATAGTGACAGATGAAGCATTGGTTCCATTTAGTCAGTTTTCATGCAGAACTCGATCCTCCGTGTGACTTTATAAGCCATCGTTGTGGTCGAGCTGCACGCGTTACAGGCGTCATCAGAGCGTCACCTCAGGCACAACAACAGAGGGACGACTTTAGCAGAGCAGACGTCCATTGTGTGATGAGCCATTTAAATTAGGGAGATGTGGTTTGGGAAACGTTTCTCTTTTATCAGATGACACTTCCTCTCTGAGTTGCTTTCACTTTTGTTGTGTGTTTGTCCACTTCTGCACATTTATTATTTCTCATCTGTCCAACTGTAGGATTTTATAAGATGGGACAACACGGCCCCCTCTACTTCACCTCCTTCCTCTTCTTCACTTCCCTGATCTGGGCTCAGCAGTTCAGCCCAAATGAGAACAAATCATCCTGCACTCGCTGTGACCTGCAGCTTGTGTGTAACTGCTCATATGGTGGATTCATTTTTGTTCCCATGGTAACCGAACGGGCCCTGACCCTTGATCTTTCCTTCAACAACATCACCGTGGTGAAAAGTAGCGACCTGGCAGACCACGCACTTCTGAGGGTCCTGAGTCTTCGTGGTGAGATGAGGGTCACTGGGTTTTGAAGAGATTAGGTGGAAGTGTCCCTCAATCAGCTGATCTGATCAAAACTACACAGATCACTCAGACTCAGACTCTTTCTTTTTCCTGTTCTCCAGGTAATAAATTGTCTGAGATCCATCTATCAGCGTTTGACCCCCTGTGGAGCCTGGAGGAGCTCGACCTTTCAGACAATGAGCTCGCTGTCCTCAGCAACAAATGGTTCAGTAAGCTAGCGGTTCTGCAGAAGCTCAACCTACTCAACAACCCATACAGGTAGTGACCTCTGACCCCAAGCCACCACGTAATGCTCAGACATGTTTGAACCTTGGTTTGTCCCCAGCTGCCTGGGCTCTCCTCCAGTGTTCCAGGGGCTGCTCAGGCTGAGGACCCTGGCCTTTGGAGGTTTTGCTCTGACTGAGCTTAAGAACGGGGATCTGTCTGGAGTCACTCAGCTGGACGAGCTCACTGTGCACGCCAACAACTTGAAAAGGTTGGAACTATGAAGACATGGATATGGCTGGAACATCAAACCATTTTCATAATAGGTTGAGCAAATTGTGGTTGGAAATAACAAAAATTTCAATGCCAAGTTATTATTTCAAGCATAGCAGTTTGTTGCTGTTTGTTAATTTAGCTAAAACATTATCTGCATGTGGGAAAGGCTGAAGACCAACCACTGAACCGTTTCCTCTTTGCTCATCCTTTGTCGTTGCTTTGGCAGCTACGAATCTGAAACTCTAGCAGACATCTGGCCGCTGGGTCGAGTTAGTCTGAGCCTCCGTGAAGCGTTTGTGACTGACATAGCTTTAGCCTCTGCAGTGCTCAGGGACCTGTCGCACCCTGAGACACCGGTCACTCTACAGGACATCCAGTTCAACACAAATCTGTCCTTTCAGCCCATCAAGGAGATGTGTGACAGGAGAGTCAGGTCTGGCCAAACACAATGCTAACACTGCTAATGCTAATGCCCCAATGGCAGACCACTGAGCCACTGGTGTCACTCTACAGGTACATGACATTTCACAACGTTTCTGTGTCTGATAACGGCATAGTGAACCTGCTGGTGGCCATGGATGGGGCTCCAGTTACCTTACTGTCTGTGCACGGCATCACACTGATGGGCCACGGCAGGTGGGAAACCAGTTTTACTCTCTTACCACTGCACTGGTTCTAAAACACACATCAGTCATTTCTTGTAACAGCCCAAAGAGATTTTGACCCATTTCCTCTGGCTTTGTGTTTGTAGGTGGGAAAAGGCCAGCTGGACCGATCACAAGAGTATCGATGAATTCTTTTTACAAAACGCTGTGGTGCTGGACGTCTTCCAGTTTGTGTCATTACTAGAGCTCAGGTTTTTGCTGCAGTACCCAAGGAAGGTGTCAGTCATCAACTCTAAGGTAACCGAGTCACTGCTGTAGTGCCACAGAGTGATTGTCCAACAATCTCCCCACAGCGACCGCAACTTTTCTTCTTCAGGTGTTTGTGATGCCGTGTAACACGTCCCGCCTGCTGACCAACCTGCAGTACCTGGACCTGTCTGACAACTTGCTGACTGACATGACGGTGACGGAGACCCTGTGTGACGGAGACGGCTCCATGAAGGACCTTCGAGTCTTAAACATCAGTGGAAACGCTCTGAAGGTGCCTTGACAGAGCAAGTGCCGCCTCATGTTTGGGGCTCGTCCTATGTTCCTGTCATAGCAGACACACCAGCTATTTAACAATAAATGAAGCCGTTTTGTCTGCCTCTGCTCCACCATGGTCCAGTCTCTGTCTCTGATGAGCAACCTGGTCAAGAGACTCTCCAAACTGACCCTTCTGGACATCAGCAGAACCGGCTACAGCTCCATGCCTCAGCACTGCACTTGGCCCGTCACATTACGACTGCTGAACATTTCTATGGCAAAACTCAGCACCGTCACTTCCTGTCTGCCCAGGTCTCTGGAGGTACTGCTTGTGGACTATGCAGCCTTGATCCTAGACAGGGCACCATCACAATACAACACTAAAGTCACTGTGATGTACAGGTGTTAGATGTGAGCAGCAATGATCTCAAAGAGTTCACTCTGGACCTGCCTGCCCTGCGAGAGCTCCACCTATCTGGAAATAAGTTTCTGAGGCTGCCCCCAGGACGTCTGTTCCCCAACCTGGAGACACTGACAATACAGGTACGTTACAGCAGTGTCAGCTTGATTCCAACAATCCATTGGTACTTTCCACTGTGACCTCTGTGTGATCTTCCACAGTCAAACACATTGAACATGTTTGGCCATTTAGACCTTCAGTCATTCAGACGACTCCGGAACCTGCAGGCGGGTGAGAACAAGTTTGTCTGCTCCTGTGAGTTTGTTGCCTTCTTCCAGTCCAGCATTAAAGGAGGTGGAGACGTCCATTTAACAGATGGCGAGCAGCGCTACGTCTGCGACTCTCCGCTCTACCTGCAGGGGGCGCCCGTGGGTGGGGTCCGCCTGTCTGTCTTTGAGTGTCAGCGGGTTTTGTTCGTATCGCTGAGCTGTGGGGTGGCGCTGTTTGTTGGGGTTGTGCTGTGCGTGCTGCTGTGGCGGCTCCACATCGTCTGGTACCTCCGGATGATGTGCGCGTGGCTCAAGGCCAAGCACAGCTCCCACCGGCCCTGCCGACCCAAAGATGCGCTGCTGCCCTTCGACGCCTTCGTTTCATACAGTGAGAGAGATGCTTGCTGGGTGGAAAACTTCTTGGTGCCTGAGTTGGAGAACCCAAGGTCAGCTCACATCTTTTGCCATGTTTCAGTTCCAGCTCTTAGATGTAGACAGTTCCACCTTGTGGCCATTTACTTTAACTAAACAATGAGGTCCACGTTTACTACAAACAGAACCTGTTTTCTGCGTCTGCAGGGAGACAGATGAGGCGTCTGGAAATCCCAAATCCTCCCGTCCGCTGAACCTGTGCCTTCACAAACGAGACTTCCTTCCTGGTCAGTGGATTGTGGACAACATCATGAGCGCCATGGAGCGCAGCCGGCAAACCGTCTTCGTGCTGTCTGAGAACTTCGTCCAGTCTGACTGGTGCCGCTACGAGTTGGACTTTTCCCACTTCTGGCTCTTTGATGGGAAGGCCGGCAGAGAGGCAGCCATCTTGATCTTGTTGGAGCCACTGTCCAAGGACGACGTCCCCAAACGGTTTTACAAGCTGCGCAAGCTCATGGGCTCCACCACTTACCTGGAGTGGCCTCAGGACGAGGAGCGCAGGGGGGAGTTCTGGAGGAGCCTCCGCTGCGCTCTGAGGGGAGACGAGGACTGAAAGCTAAGCTAAAGCTGCCATGGAAACAAATAATGTAACAAAAAGTAAGACAAATGGAGGAAAAGTCAAATTTCAATAACATACAAACTTTTATACTCATTGGCAGCTGAAGGTGCGTCACATCATGATAAAAGCAAATAATTAATATGGTAAAATCAGGAAACCAGAACAAGGTTGAGTATCACTCATCTGCACACTGTTCCATGTGTAACCGGTTGCATTCTGCGTTGTGTAGTTTTAAATATTGACTCACAGCTGGGATTCAGAACTGTCCAGTTTATTCTGGTAAAAAGAACAAAACAACCCACACCAGGGTAAATGTCTGCCCTCTCTCCTGTTCCTAAACGCACCGGACACAAACATGAAGCTAACGTTAGCTTTGTACAACTTCAAGCTAGCGGTATCGACCAACAGAACTAAACGAAAAACAATGTCTGGGTTGTAAAGTTATTGACATACTGTGCATGTATAAAACAATAATGACAAAATGAGATAACAAATATAAACAATCTGAACAACACTTAATATAAAACTATTGGATATATAATATATTGTGTATATAAGTGAAACAGCACCCACCTCTCCCACTGGAGTCATGAGGAAAAGGGGAGAGTTATGGGGTGCAGCCAACATTTATCCCCAATATGAAATGTGAAGAAGAAAGCAAGAGCAGGGTTTTCTATCATGTATTATAGACATAATAGTATTATTGTATGACTACAATCAGATCTTGTGTAATTCTAACAATATAAAAATATGACCCAGTTACACGCACGGTGCAACATGTGATTATTTCTTCTGTGCACAAGTTTCCTTTGAACAGTGACTGGACAGAACTTAATTTATATATTTATGAAGCAATGTAAGTTTCTTTAGTTGTGGTTGAATGAAGAACCTGGGTGGAATGTGAAAATGTTCTAAAGGTTCCAAACAAGGACAAAACGTGTTGAATGTTATAAGGTGGGGAGAGAATCTGAATCTGGATGAACAGCTGGAACTAAACCTGTTCAACAGTACCGCTGTCAGCACCAGCGCCAGGAATCGCAGTGGATTTTACTTCATTGAAAAAGAAACTGAACGGCAAAGAGTTTGGCTTGGACTCACAAATGTACAAGCAGAAATTGAACAAAGTTCAAGGAGCTGCTGTGATTCCAGAGTCAAAGCAAGGAAACGATTCGCTGATGATTCATCAGTAACATTGCAGAAAATGCTGGCACTCAACATATGGTTATCGTAAACTGCCTATAGAATTCTGTCATCAGATGAATCAGACACGTGTAAAATAAATGAGACAGCACTCAACGCAAACAAACATCCTCAAAGTATCTTCTCCACTTGCAGATGACAGAAAAGAAAACAGCGATGCCTCAAAAAAAATGGTTGAAATGAAGTGAAAAACATTTTAAAGCAAAGCCAAATGTATTTTGGACAGAGTCTCCCATAATATTCAACAATAATGAAGCCCAACCTCTTCCTGGATGTTATTGACCTGTTAAAGATCAGCTGTGGTGAAGTAGCTGCTATTTTCACCTCCTCTCTGCTTAAATAAAACCCATAACTTCCTTTACTACAGGACAAGCTCCCAGCTCACTTTAACCAGTGGGGTCTCTGCTTGCCTGGCAGAGCAGTTGGTGGTATATACTTATATCTCTCATACAATATAGGAGGAATTCAGAAGGAAAAAGTCTTCATAAGTGAGTACTGTGGGGTTTTGTACAGCTGCTCAGCCAGTTTAAACCACTGTGGGTAATAAACAGCTGATTCATCAGTTTTCAGTGTTGACCTGCTGTCTCTAAAGATGGTGAAGTGACCTTTGACTGATCGAGAGTAGCTGCTGTCATGACTGCAGTCCTTCTCCAGGAGCCTGTTGGACCCAGTGCTGTTGTAGTGGTAACTCCAGAGCCAGTACAGGTCACTGCCGGGTTCTCCAGGACTTTAAACAAAAAAGTCACATGTACCTGAGTGGTAGTTGAAGATATGTATGAATGGAGAAGTCTGATTAAGGCCAGGTTCACAGTGACATCCTGGCATCTCAACCTCACTGTGATAATAATAGTGTCTGGTGTATATTTTTTAACTTTTAGTACCACCTGGTGACTGGAAGTGGGAAATTAAGCTATTATATTTTAGTTATTGAATGCTTTTTATTGTGTTTTATTTTTTACAAGTGAGTTGGCCGGTTTCCTTCTTGACTCACATTTTTCATTGCATTGACTGAGCACCTGCACATAACAAAAGGAAAAGGAGGCGATGGGGAGAGGCCTGGAGCGGAGGCTGCTGGAAGTGGTGCAGTGGAAGAGGGCGGTGTTGAGGGAAGTAATAATAAAAATAAACCAATCTGAATTTGTAGCTGATTGCACAAACAATAAAGCTACAAAAGCCGATGTGTGTAAGCTTTGCAATGTCTAGATATGATTTTATTTACTTTTATTATTATATTACTATTATTACTAGTGTTATTATATTACTCACACAAAAACAGGGTTGAGAAACACAGTATCGGTTAACTAAATTTACTGTAACAGAACTGATACTGTATTTCCCAACCCTGTCCACTGCAGGACAATTAAAAGCTTTCTGTGTTAATAAAGTTTTTTAAAATAGGAAAAAAAAGTACTAGTTTATTGCGCGATTCCAACAAAGCGAGAACAAGAAAGGATATACAATCATGTGTGCCTGGCCACAAAAAAGTGAAATCCAGTCTGGGCCCGTAATGCCTCAAACACAAGAGTCACACCGGCTCAGACACCAGGTCAACAAGGTCCGGTGTGAGGGAACCAGGGCAAACTTTGCTCTCTCCAGGTTGGAGGAGAGTTCCTGCCCCAAGTGGAGGAGTTCAAGTATCTTGGGTTCTTATTCTCGAGTGAGGGAAGGAAGGAGCGTGAGATTGACAGCGGCTGAAATGAGCTTCCTCCGCAGGGTGGCTGGGCGCTCCCTTAGAGATGAGGTGAGGAGCTCTGTCACCCAGGAGGAGCTCAGTAGAGGCGCTGCTCCTCCACATGGAGCGTAACCAGCTGATGAGGCTCAGGCATCTGGGTCTAAAGCCTCCTGGACCCCATGGAAACAGAGGTTGGAGGGCAACACTGTAACAAGTTAACCAACTATCAGAACCACAGAAGGGAGTGACAAAGCAGTACCACCTATAAGAAGTACATACATATTTCTTTCAACCAACGATCACATTAGTCATAACTTAAGCTTTATTTTATTTAAAACCTTTGCAGTTTACACAAATGTATTTATTCACGTCAATAGTCTAATTGTATTTTCTACAGCTGTCTCTGGGGTTTGTTCTAGTGGTAAAGAGGCAGGAAGCAAGAAATGCATTTTACTGTGTACACAACTTACAGTTTGACTCCCTGGTGTGACATAAACAAGCTTCAGTAGCTCAACTAATATAGTTAATAACACAAAACTTCGGACACAGTCTCTATTAACAAAAACATCCTCAAAGCATCAGTTCCACCTGCAGACCATAGGAAACAACAGTACTCTTAACAAGGGGAATTTAAAAATATACAATTATTAAAGGATAGAAATGAAAAGATGACTCATTCCATGGTCTTCTCTGACCTCTGACAGTCTGCCTGGCTTTTTTTATGAGCTCTTACTTGAGCTCTTTGAGTGAAAACCTCCCCACACTTGCCACATCTGTATGTTTTTTTTTTCCTGGCATGAGTTGGTTTGTGTTTTTTTAGTTGACTTCTACAGGTGAAAGTCCTTCCACACAGGTCACAGACCCACGCCGGTTCCCCAGCGTGAGTCAGACGGTGAGTATTTAGGCTACACTTCTGGCTGAAGGTTTCGCCACATCGGTAACAGATACATGCTTTTTTTCCCGTACGAATTCGCAGGTGATGGTTTAGTGATCCTCTCTGCTTAAAGGTTCCTCCACAGCCATGACAGCTGTACGGCTGGTCCGCAGTGTGACTTTGCCTGTGTACTTTCAGTGCGCATCTCCAGGTAAACGTTTGTTCACACTGGTGGCACCTGTACGGCGGTTCTCCAGTGCTACGCAGCTGATGAGCTTTCAGGCTGGTCTTCTGAGTGTAGGTTTGTCCACACTGGTCACAGCTGTATGGCCGGTGTGCAGTGTGAATCAGGCAATGATATTTCAGGCTACTCTTCTTAGAGAAGATTTGTCCACACTGGTCACAGCTGTATGTCTGCTTTCTAGTGTGAACCAACTGATGTGCTTTCAGGTGGGCCATCTGAGTGAAGGTTCTTTCACACTGGTCACAGCTGAATGGCCGTTCTCCAGTGTGAATCATCTGATGAGCTTTTAGGCTATACTTCTGAGCATAGGTTTTTCCACACTGCTCACAGGTGTATGGTCGTTCTCTGGTGTGAGTCAGTTGATGAGCTTTTAGGTGGGACATCTGAGTAAAGGTTTTTCCACACTGCTCACAGCTGTGTGGCCGTTCTCCAGTATGAGTCAGCAGATGAGCTTTTAGTTGACACTTTGCTGCAAAGGTTTTTCCACACTGGCCGCAGCTGTGTAATTTTTCTCCAGTATGGACTTGCAGGTGAGACCTTAGGCTAGTCCTCCAAGCAAACGTCTTCCCACATTGATCACATCTGTGTGGTTTCTCTCCAGTATGAATATTCTGATGACACTTTAGATGCGATGGTGAAGGGAAGGATTTCCCACACAGGTGACAGGCGTGAGGTTTCTTTTTTTTTCTGTTTTCATTTTCCTGCAGAGACAGAGAGAGAGGGTTAGATTTCATGATGAGCAGAGCTGCCAACATAAAACGTACAATATAGAAGAAAACTGACTGTTGTGTACAAGCGGCAAAACTCTTTCTAGGTAATTAACATTTACTTCGTGTGGTTGCTTTGCTACTGTAAAGACCTGCTATAAACATCATCTCCACAGATTAAGTAAACAGTGTCACAGTATGTGTCACTATATTGACCACATAGATGCAGCATTTAGAAAAACATGTTCAAGCAGAACAGCTTTGCATGAAGTAAGAAGCTACAAAGTGTGTAAAGTCAGATGTTACTTACTTCAGATCTGACCTTTAGCTGTTAAGTTACAAACAAGGTTCATTGCTTTCACTGTAACTGACATTGTTGTGAAATAACACAGCATCTGCTATAACAGCACTTACTGTGACACCTGTGTAAGGAGAAAACCACATTATGCAACAGAGGTGTAGTAGCGCTACCAAGGACACTACAACTACGGATAAAACAGGAGCGGAGGAGTGCAGCCTTTGCAGAGAAACCTGACCTGAAGTGAACCAACTTTAGAAAGCGGAGCCCAGAGTGTAAAGGCAGAACAGATGTGTCCTTGCTTCGTTTGAGATCATGATTGGGTGAAGATATGAAAAAATAATAATGAAAAACACCCTAAAAGGTCAAGAAGATGATCTAATGTCCCACCCCCTGAACCACAGGCACACAAGGTGCTGTCGTAACCAGTATTTGCAGTCTGTCCTGGGAGGTTCACTGTGTTTTGTCACCTTTTTTGTGGAATAAACACTTATTTGCTGCTCTGGACTTTTTTGGAAGTTTGCTGTTTGGACTTAACCAGGTTTTGGGGATGACTGTTTTGGACTAGGTTTATTTTTCACCTTTTGAGATTTGTTCATTTCTGGAACTTGTGGATTTGGATTTTGTCAAAGGATAATTTACACCTTATGGATTTACAAAGATCAATCAGATTGGAATATTTAATTGAAAGTCTTTGTTGTCAGTCACGACAATAATTCATATCATTTTATTTCGAGGTTTAAGATAATATATTTTACTATATAATAATGACTCTGAAAACTGTGCCTTTATTTTGAGGATCACATTCTGTAAGGTTGAAAGGGCTGTTGGACATGGACTTCTGGCCTGATATCATTGCGCTCAGTGCCTAAAGCAGTTTATATAGATTTGTACTTGGTAAAAAGGGCGTAAAAGCGCCTGCAGTATTATCTCTTTATGAGGAACCATTCAATCAAATTAAAATGATAAGACACCACTTTGGGAGTTTGTTCAGACGGGACACTACATTTGCATCTTCACTGTAAATATGTGATGGACCAGTAGTACATTTTATAAATACCATAATATATAAAATGCCCCTTAGAACACACTGACTGCATCTTTTACCACAAAGTGTCATCATTTAGTTTCCTCCAGCTTTAATCTACAACAGAATAAACCTGGTCACAGAACCAGCAGAGACACCGAACCTTTGACATCTGTCGGCTACGCATCACCACTGACCGGTTCATCTGTGGGTCCGGCGAGGTTCTGCTCATTTGTTCCCCCGCTGTGGTGGTTCTGGTTCTGCTCATTTGTTCCCCCGCTGTGGTTCTGGTTCTGCTCATTTGTTCCCCCGCTGTGGTGGTTCTGGTTCTGTTCATTTGTTCCCCCGCTGTGGTGGTTCTGGTTCTGCTCATTTGTTCCCCCGCTGTGGTGGTTCTGGTTCTGCTCATTTATTCCTCCGCTGTGGCGGTTCTGGTTCTGCTCATTTGTTCCCCCGCTGTGGTGGTTCTGGTTCTGCTCATTTGTTCCCCCGCTGTGGTGGTTCTGGTTCTGCTCATTTGTCCCCCCGCTGTGGTGGTTCTGGTTCTGCTCATTTGTTCCCCCGCTGTGGCGGTTCTGGTTCTGCTCATTTGTTCCCCCGCTGTGGCGGTTCTGGTTCTGCTCATTTATTCCCCCGCTGTGGCGGTTCTGGTCGCTAATATCCAGATCTTGGGTTTCCTCTTTAACGTCGCTCTTGAGGTGGTGCTGGTCATAGTTTATGACATCAGAGTCCTGGTTCTCCTGCTTCACGCCGCTGCTAAGAGGATGCTGGTCCACAAAGTCCGGGTCCAACTTCTCCTCCTTTACCAACTGACTGTACTGATCCTGGTCGGTAAATTCCTGGTCCTCGTATTTTATTCCGAAGTGTAACTGACCCGGATCCGTCGAAACCGATTCGTGTTCCTCCTCTTTTATTTCGGTCTTGTAATAAAACGGGTCGATAAAACCCGGATCCGCGTCTTCCTGCATTTCTTTCTCGCCCTGGTCGATTAAACGCAGGTTTACACCTGAGGCCGCCATGTTGTCTTCCTTCGTCGCTACACGTCACGAGTCTCGCGATAGTCCAGTGTTCACGTTTTAAAAATAATTTTTTAGATGTATTACGATGGAGGAAAATTAATCAAAAGACGAGACGATGAATTTGTGTTTTTTCCTGTGTCACGTGTGACATTCTGGTCAGCGCTTTGTTTATCAAGGCAACACTTTTGTTTTCTTTCAGATTCAAGTCATTTTAAATTATTAAGAGCGGATTTAATTGATTCTCCCGTTGGACTTCAGTCAGTGTTTGCTTATCGCTACTCCTGTATTTTTTTAATAGCTGATAATTTTGGCAAAAAAGCTTCAATCCATTTTATTTATATATATTTACATTTTTTAAAGCCATTGTCTTTTCACTTCTATTGTCATTCATACATAAGTTACACGTTTTGTATACACTGGAGACCATCGTGGATTTTTGCCACGCTCATTAAAAATGCAAAAAAATCATCATACTTTTTTTCACATTTCTTTGTAAATCACCTAAACAACTCAGACCTGCCCAAAAGCAAACACGTAGGACGAGGGTCGAGTTTTTGGAGGAGGGCGTAAAGGTTAAGGGCTGAAGGACTCCGGGTGCTTCACCAGACGCCCCACTGCAGTGTTGTCATGTGTGTATTAGGCCACTGGCACATATTGTAAAATACAACAGGAACCTAACAAGTACAAACTAAATATTTCTCACAGGCTTTTCAAGTTTGTCTCGTCTTATTCTGTTGACTGTTCAATATTTCACATTTCACGTTTAACCCTATATCATTATCCGCGCAAAAGTATTCACATGATTTTTAATATGTTGCATTTTTCTTTTTTGTGTGTCTCCTGTCTGGCAGTTCAACAAGCAGCATGTATTAGGCTGAATATCCTATTGTGATGAACAGTTTTGCTTTTGCAAGATTATATGAGAAAAATATATTCTCTAATTTATCATGTGTTGTTATATTTTGATCAAATTTTATGACAAGTACTTTTTAATGGGTATATTATATGTCGGGTAGAAATAACACGGCAATAGAGATGGTGTAACCTTTTATAGCAATAGTGTTCTAGGGTTAATAAAGTTTTTTTTAAAGCGTAGCTCTGGTTTCATTGATCGGGGCGAGCGGGAAATAAAGGAGGAAGACTCAGATCTGCCTTTTGTGGGACAGATGTTCTGATTGCTCCTAAAGTCTTACAGCTCAGGGTTTATGCGACTACAGCTGCTCATTTTGGTATCGAACTGCCACAAGTTGTAAATACTACTTAATACCACCTTTTATAGGCTGTGATGATGTCATGACTAGTCAAGTTAATATTTTCTTAGCAAACGTAGTCATCTTTAATCCTCTATTGTCATGATGCAGGATTCAGCAGATGACTCATCACAGCAGCTTCATGTTTGTTTCTAAATATGTTTACGTGTCTGCTTGAAACTGCATGAGTGATGAGAACTAAAGTATAGATTGTATAACATACAAAATGCCGCCTAATACTGATAATGAGTAATCAGAGAAAACAATGTCTCCAAGGGGATCAATAAAGTATGACTTATCTTACCTTCATCTGATCACTGTCTGTACCTTCTGAGACCAGTTTAAGCTAAAGTTCATCATCACACTCATCGTGTCACTCACAAATGCAGATTGCAGCAGGAATCAAACCCTCATTACGTCACATTAAATAAAGGATTAAGATTTATCTATTTAATTTAAAACAAACTAATTAAGAGAAATGTGATTATTTAATAGTCATGTTTGCTCTACTACTGCTGCTTCTGCAGTTTATTTGGAAAAGAGGCAGGACGCGAGAAACACATCTAACTGGAGCAAAATTTACAGTTTGTCTCCCTGGTGTGACAATAGTTCAGAGCACATTGTTTAGTGAAGACGCGTTTCATCAAAAAAAGAAAAGGAATGCAATTTTTAAACTTTTTTTAACGAATTGAAATCAAATTTCAGACATAAATAAAGTCAATTCTAATTTGGACAGTCTCCCGTAATAATGAAAAGGCCAGCTCTCTGATCTAAACATCACTGGATGCTGCTGATCTTACTAACATGACTTTTTTCCAGGTTTCTTCTCCGACCTCTGTAGAAGCTCTGAGGCAGTGCAGCTTTATGACCCTTTCAAGGTAAACCTTCCCCACATTGGCCACAGCTGTGCAGTTTGTCTTCAGGTCGTGTCAGGTAATGGATGTTAAAATCAGTTTCACAACATCGACATTGTTTAGAGCAGGATGATCTCCAGTGTACACAAATCTGTGCTGCTTAACTGAACCAATGGTAGCGGAACCTTTAACACATAGTAAAGAGCCTTTCACTTGTAAGAACTTGATTTTACGTTAGTAGTAACATAGGTTGGTAAAAGCCTCACACCGGCTGATGTCATGGTAAAGCCAACGTTCTTCCACATAGCTGATGTATATTTTTCTTTCCATTTTCTTTTTCCTACAGTGACACAGAGTCATGATAAGCAGAAATGGCAACACACTAAAAACTAGTGACTCCTGTAAAGGTTGGTTAATATTAGAAACTTAAATAAAACGTAGGTGCTTTGTAACATCAGAACTCTCCAAGTAATTAACATGAACTATATCTGGTTAATGAGGTTCAATCTGGACCAGTGATGTGAGGTGAAGTTAATGGCTGATGAGGCCTCTGGAGTCAGAATTCACTCTATGAATCGCTTCATAGCAGCAACACACAACAAACGGCGCTAATTTCACCTGTTCCTTAAATGTGTTCTGCACAACTCATTGTCATTGTGAACAAAAGTATATTTAAAATTTTGACCCTCAGTGAAGTTTTACGTTGATTTTAAATTTTAAACTTCAAATTCTGCTTTAATCAGTTTTACAGGTTTGCTCCTCACAAGGATGAGAAAAACAGAAAGAAAAATCACTCAAGCTTAAAATTTTCATTTAAAACACTATTTATTTTACTTCGTATCATCCAGTTGATCAAAACTGAAAACAATGTGTGGTCTCACCTTTATTTGTAAATGAAGTCCATGCGCTTGTCCTTCTCCACGAAAAGCTCTGTAACCTTATTGTAAAAGTCCTCCTTGTTTTCTTTTAATTTCAAAAGTCTCTCAGCCTCAATAGAGATGATCGGCAGTGAGGACAGTTGTCCTGGATCTGTCCTGTTGCGACTGTAGGCTTTTACTCTTTTCAGTGTGGACATCTCCACTGTCGCTGTTGTAGCTGGTACGGTGAGAGCCAGCTGGAGGAACTTTGTCGCCTCTGGAACAGTCTGTAATAAATCTTTCTGGGCCAAAAAGCCGAGAAGCTGTCCAGGAGACTTACATGCTTTCCTTACGATCTGTGAGCTGTACAGTCCGATGAGATCAGCCTTTAGTCTCACAAAGTCAAAAAACCTCGCATATTTTGACAGGCATTGCAGTTTGTCATCAACATTTTGTGAGATTTTGTGAAATTTAGTCCAATCAAGCAAATCAAGGAAGGAGAGTTCAGTGAAGTGGTCGAACCTGGCTCTCATTTGAGCAATGACGTTGTTCAGAATGTTAGAAAACATCCTTCTCCTCTCATCTCGGACCGACCGCTTACTCCCACTTTGTGTCAGGCCGAGTGTAGAGCACTTCTGCTCAAACTGCTCATAGAATGTGTCAAACTCCTGTCTCATGCCTTCAATTACTCCAACCGTCTCCTGGATTCGAGCACAACAAAATTCAATGTCCATGACTTTGTTTTGAAGCACTTTAAACAAAGCATCCGTTTCAATGAAAATGCCCTCGTATGCCATGATTAGGAAGCACGTTGATGTTTTTGACAGCCACTGTTCGTATCCTGCAGCCATCATTAAGGTGTCATTGTCCCAGCTGTCGGGGTTCTCGCCGATATCATGGAACACAGCACGCAGATCTGACAGATACGTGCTTATTATCTGCAGCCAGCGGGAGTTCGTGCTCCATCCAGTGGCTGCTGCGCTCGGCAAACGTCGCTTCATAACCTGGTCCAATAAACTGGTGCGCTTCGTGGACTGGCTGAAAAATGTGCCAAGACCCTCGACTGATTGAAAGAAGGCTCTGCTCGCGGGTAAACAGTTTGCAGACTGCATCAGCACCAGGTTCAGGTTGTGTGCGTAGCAGTGAGTAAACATGGCCTCAGGCGCCTTCTCCCGAACTCTGGCCTGCACCGCGTCAAGCTCGGCCGTCATGACGACGGCGCCGTCATATGTTTGAGCCACTAACTTTTCAACACACTTGTATTCCTCCAACACTCCCAGGACGAACGCCGCTACAGCGGGGGCTCGTCTGTCGCTCACATCAGTAAAGCCCAAAAACGCCTCCTTCACCTCACAGGCGTCACTCTTTAAAACCACATAGCGCAAAATGGCAGAAATCTGCACTTTGTTTGTCTCATCTACTTCTACAGCAACAAATTTGGCTGCATTGATCTCTTGTTTAATATCATTTCTGATCAAATCACCAAGTGCTTCAATAAGATGATCCTGTATTTTGTCTGACAGGCCAGAAAACACAGTGGATGTTTCCAAATGTCGGGCTAATTGCTCATCCTTCGCTGCAAATGCGTGTAACAGCTCCACAAAGTTACCGGCATCCGAGGAGCTGTTACGGCCAAACGGCAGCCGCTGCTGTGCCAGGAAGCAGGCCGCATCGATGAGGGACCTCAAAAGCGCTCGGTTTTCCTTGACCTTTGCATTGTGGACGCTAACGTTCAGCCTCCGCTGCTCATTCAGTGCCACACTGATCCTTGGGACTCCAAATGTTTTTAAAGTAATCTGGTTTTGAATGTGAGCGGTGGATCTTTCGTGTTTGCTGAGGCTTCTGGGTAAGTTTTTTATATCACAATATCCAGTGTTGGTCCAGACGTTATCACAGGTTGAGAACAACAGGCAGGGAAAACAGTAGAGTCGGTTTGTGGCCGCACAGCCGCACAGCCAGTCTTTGCGGGTGTACCAGTCCATCTGAAAGGAGCGAGTTGTCTTCTGCCCCGTGGTTTGAAACAAACCTTTGAGCTCCGGCGTTGGTCTTCCATCACTTATCAGCTTTTGTTTTGACTTAAAGTCCAGTTTTGAAAATCTTTTAAGCTGAGATATGTAACTCTCCTCCACCTTCAAAGTCAGAGAAAAAAAAATTTTAAAGCACTTTTCATACACGTAGAACAAATTAATTATACCAATATTAAAAACCAAAGTTTTATAAGAGTTGGAAAAAAAGACATTTTAACAAAAGGTACATTTTGAGTTTCTTCTTTTAAATATCAAGGCTTTTTGCAGCGCTCAGGACTTCAGGCTGTTCCAGAGACGGTCATATAATGAAAAGACTAACTTCAGGAATAAATGAGAGACTTGTGATTTAGACTTAGAGGAGCTGAGGGTTCTAGAAGGCTCACAGGGTACAAGCACCTCTCATAAAACCATTAGGTTCTTACAGTTTTGATCTAGAACCAGAATAGAACCTAAATAAACCGGTCACACGGAACCTCGAGACTTTGGGCTGGTTATGAACCGTTTCCATTGGTAAAAGCATCAGCACCGACCTGTTGGTCTGTGGGTCCAGCGGGGTCGCAGCTCCGGTGGTCCTGGTTCTGCTCATTTATTCCCCCGTTGTGGTGGTTTTGGTTCTGCTCATTTATTCCCCCGTTGTGGTGGTTTTGGTTCTGCTCATTTATTCCCCCGTTGTGGTGGTTCTGGTTCTGCTCATTTATTCCCCCGTTCTGGCCGCTAATATCCAGATCTTGGGTTTCCTCTTTCACGTCGCTCTTGAAGTGGTGCTGGTTTAAAACGTTCTGGCCACAGTCCATAACATCAGAGTCCAGGTTCTCCTGCTTCACACCTCTGATACAGTGATGCTGGTCTACAAAGTCCGGGTCCAACTTCTCCTCGTGTCTGTACTGATGCTGGTCGGTGAACCCGTAGTTCTGGTCCTCTTTTATTCTCACTATTAACTGACCCGGGTCCATCAAATACGGATCCAGTTCTTCTTCTTTTACTTCAACCTTGTAGTCAACCGGGTCAGTAAAACCCGGATCTGCGTCTCCCTCCATCATGTCCCAATGTTTTGGTCGATACTCATCTCTGTGTAAAGCCGCCATATTGTGCTTGTTATGTTCTCGCTGAGTCTCGCGATAACGTGGTGCTTTTTTAACTTTATTGTCCGTAGAACGCTCGGTCCGTGTACACGGAAAGACGAACCATTTCAACTCCACTACTCTTACTATTTTTTTTTGTCCATGTTAAAATAATATTTTTACATAGTAGCTTAACGCTAAAACAGACTTATCCAAAAAAAGCTTCTTTTCGTGTTTTCAGTCCTGAACCTTAGAACATGCAGGGCCAGATCATATCCCATAAGTCAGATAAACATGGTCCCAGGTTGATTATTACATGGATACAATATTACCAGAACCAACACAACTAGACGATATTAAATTAGCAAACTCAACTGATTACATGATAATTATGGACTTCAGCTCAATTATGATGAGGTTTGGACAGATTTTCTTGTTCATGTTTCAAGTCCTCCCAATGTGACGTGTAACAACCTCCGTAATGAGCAAGACCCAACTGATGCCTGGAGTCACTTTAATCCAGGTGTAGCACAGTTCACATCACCTCCACTTAGAAAGTAAAGTCAAGAATCAAACATTGCTTAACAACAGAGCGCCTATTGTGCCATTTTTCCATTTAATTCAGTTTTATTTACATAGTGTCAATTGACAACATAGTTATGTCAAGGCACTTTACACAACTTGATGATTATCATGATGTTTCCTGTAGTATAGTTGCAGCCACTAAATGACCACTGTGTCATATAACTACATATTAAACCACAACCCAATAAATTACACAAATAAATATTGGAAAAAAACAGCTTTGAATCACACGTGAAAACTAAATATCCTCAGAAGTCTTCAATGCTGAACCTTCGGGTATAGATGGTGATACTTTCTAGAGAATGGTGCAACATATCCTCAAGGTAAACAACAACTTCAAACAAACGTGTGATAATCAAATCTCAATTGCGACACTTGATGCAGCAATTATAAAAATCTCTCTTCCAAAAGCCCCGGTTCAGATGATCTCTGGATTTTTAAACACTTTTGGGAGGATATCAGAATTACAAACCTTCTTAGAAATGTATTCCAACCATAAGTAAGAGTTATAGTCATTTTTACACTGTACATTCTTTGTTGAATGTTGAGTATTATTTTCACCTTTGGAAACATTTTACGCAGATTTCTTCAAACTGTAAAAACAATATAAAGTAGATACGATAAATACATCATAATAGGTTTAGGCAAACATAATTAAACAGGAAGTCTGACAGTGTCCACTGAACAGATAGACGTTATTAAGTCATTACTCAGTGTCCATTGGCTCTTAGGGCTCAAGGACCTTCCTTAAGTACTCGTTTTTCTTTGCTTTCTCCTCGACTCTCTTCAGCAGCTTATCATCTCCCTTTCTCCTCAACTTACTCACAAAGTTCTCAAATATAGCAAGCAGAGGATGGGCATACTCTAACACACTGTGTGTGTTGTTGGTAAACTCGTAGGTGAATCCTGCTGAGTGCAAACCAAACACGTGGCAGTGAGCATCAAACACTGGGGAGCCAGAGGAGCCATGATACATGAAGGTGTTGTAGGTCGCTGTATCGTCAGCCTTACTTCCACCCATCATGATGTTTTCAATGCCTTGGTCACTGATAAGTTTAATGATTGTTTTAATAACAAACGGGTCGTCCTTGTATAGATTTAAATGCTCAAGGACAGCCTCCTCCCTTCTCTCTTTCTCAATGATGCATGTAGGATCCATTTTTTTAACCCCTCCTCTCGGGTGACCGATGAGACAGGCTTCTCCGTTCTGAGGGACTGGACCAAATATCTCCAGGAGACCTGGAGGAACAGTCATTTTCGATTTTTGGGAGTTTAGGTTGTGTTTCCGGCCATCGGGGTTCAGCTCAAGTACGGCGTAGTCTAAGTCTAAGTCTAAGTCGACCAGGTCTTTCTTACAGCTAAAGTTGTAGAACTTAGATTGTGGCTCAGGTTCCTCATAATTAAACAGAGCAAACACATTGATTCGCTCTGGCAGCTTCTCCCCTTCAACACATTTTTTAAACAAATGTGCGTTCGTTAGGATAAAGTTATCAAACAGAACGAAGCCTGTTCCTTGACATTCATTTTCAATAACCAGGTTACAGACCGACCTGCCCAGATCCAGCAGCTTCCTGACTCTGTGGACCTCACTAAACGACTGTTGGATCTTTCCAAAGTTTTCTTTCCTCAGCGTCAACGCCTTCTGAAAAGAATCCCCTGTGAATCTACTCTGCATCTGCTTCTTGAGCTCAGGAAACTGCTCACGCAGTATTTTATAGACTTCCTCAGTGTTGTAATCACTTCTCTTTTCCAGTACTTCTTTGACGCTGACTCCACTCTGCTGTGCTGCTTCTAAGATGGCTGAGGGGCCACGCTTGTGTTGGGCCTCAGACGATGCACCTGGGCTTTCCTGACCCTTCTCATCATTTTCTCTCTTATTCAGAGGAAGACATATCTTAAACTCCTTGTGATGTAGGCTGTCGACTCTCTGTTTACAGTTGGTCAGCGTGTCTGGATTCTCATTGTCGGACAGGGTGAAATCACCAAGATCATCAACGAAGCGGCCGTCATTGTTCACAGCTTCCTCCACAGTCATGCCCTTAACACCATAAACACACAGATACTTGTACTGTCTGAAAGCTTTGCTTCTAAAAAGCTCCTTTGTTTTGGTGTTGAGGCCTCCTAAACTGTCTATGTAGAAGACAGAGTAACTGGCTCTGGCAGATACAGGTTGGTAATGCTGCTGTTTGATCTCTTCAACCTGTTCTTGCTTCTGTGATATGATCAGACATTCACCCTCCTCGATACAAGAACAGGGGAAGTGAGTTGCAATAACAGTTGCCTTGTCTTCTCTTCCCAGCTGAATTATAATGTTTTTATCTGAGACCTGTTGAAACATGTTCTTATAATTGACATGTGACTTGATGGCGTCCAGCACTGAGCGAGGTTGATCACAGTCGATGGTGTATGTTTTACGGTCAGTGCGCTTGAATTTCACCTTGAATTGATGCAAATGTTCCCCCTGCAGGAATTCAAAGCAAAAAAACATTGGTTGTATTTTAATATCCATCCATCCATCCATCCATCCATCCATCCATCCATCCATCCATCCATCCATCCATCCATCCATCCATCCATCCATCCATCCATGCATCCATACATCCATCCATGCATCCATACATCAGTTCGTCCATCCATCCGTCCATCCGTCCATCTGTCCATCCATCCGTCCATCCATCCATCCATCCATCCATCCATCCATCCATCCATCCATCCATCCATCCATCCATCCATGCATCCATACATCAGTTCGTCCATCCATCCGTCCATCCGTCCATCTGTCCATCCATCCGTCCATCCATCCATCCATCCATCCATCCATCCATCCATCCATCCATCCATCCATCCATCCATCCATCCATCCATCCATCCTTCCCTCCCTGATTCCGGGGCTGGAGCCCATCCCAGCAGGCTGAGGGCGAGAGGCAGGTACACCCTGAACAGGTCGCCAGCCTATTGCAGGGCGTATTCTGCATCACTGACCTTCAAATCTGCATTCTCTTCCTTAACGTTTGCTTGAAAGCTTGTCTGCAAAAAACATGTCTGTAGATTAGACTATGTATGTCACACATTATATGATTCATAGAGTATAACTGGTCTGGTACTGTTTGCATCTGGGACCATGTACAGTTAACTGTGTTTTTTAAAAGTGTTTTTGACTAAAAAACAAGGAACGTTAATATTATCAAGCACCCTCAACCCAACATGTCTGTCTTTTTAGTGTCTTTCATCAGTTGGACCATTTCTAAACTGGACTTTCATTATCTTGCATGACTTGGAGAATTCAAATATAACATTGTTAAAACAGCAGATACAAGTTATTGTACTATAAACATTTGTCTGCATTTCAATGACTGGTGCCTAAGCTGAAGCCTGTAGGAGCCTGGCCTTTATTTACAGTGACTCACCTCAGCTGCACTTGGCTCTGACTTGTCTGTGTTGGTCCCATCGCTACAGGAAGACTGGTCCTGATTAAACATACACAACATTTACATGTCTGTATTAACTTCAGCTGCACAACAGATGTTTGTTGTTGTTGTTATTTGTGGAACAGGAAATTAACACAGTGACGGAGACCTTGAACCCACTGTTTGGTTCAGTTTGGGCTCTGCATTTGCAGAAACATAAAGTCCACTTTAACCTCAACAGAAAAATGCTGTAAAAATGTAACAAGAATGGATTCCAATTACGAATCAGTACTAAATACCAAATTAAACATAATTACTCACTTTACTTTTCATAAAAGACCTGATGTCCTTTTGTCCTTTACTTGTTCTTCTGGGTGGCATTTTTGCTGATCACCGTCATAAGGAAGTAAAGTGATGAATCAGTGACGTGTTCATGCAGAGGTGTATTTGTCCAAATGAAGCTCAGTGACCAAAGAAGAAGTCTGTTTAAAGCTGGTTAGTACCTTTACAAAGTTACTGTGCATCATGACTGACAACAACCAAATGATGGCAAATCATTTCATCATATGCAGTTGAACCTGATCTGACACTGATTAACACCATGAATCATATAGAAAAGACTCACAGAAACACAGCAGTAGCTTCACTCAGACCTTCAGGACGAGACTCAAAGCAGCTCTGGACACAATCTAAAACAGCAAACACAGTCAATCTGTGTTATAGACCCAAAGGAAACATGTAATGGTTTAACTATACAGTAAAACCACTATAACATAACTACGAGATGAAGAAAGCTCTAACCTGAACCTTGATGTCTGCTCTGCGAAATGGCGCTGAGTTTGAGAAAAGACAGAAAAAAGTGGGATGGTGACTGGGTGGAGTCATCTCATGTTTCAGACATTTTAACCCCTCACAGTCCAGCTGATAAGATCGGAGCATGACGCCATGTTGCTTCCTCTGGCACTCACTTCAACTTCTCCTTTCTCGTTCAGGCTCTTCACAAAGTTCTCAAACACAATGAGGAGAAGTTGGACAAACTCAGTCACACTCTTGTACTTGTTATAGGGAAATCCTCCTGTGTGCAAACCAAAGCCACAACCATTAAACACTGGAGACCCACTGGGCCATGATACATGCAAGTGTTGTAGGTCGCTACCTGATCTGCAGTCATAATGCCATTAATGTCTGTCTGTTTGAGGCCATTGATAATTTTATGGGTGTTGAAAGGATGGAATGCTTTACTAACATTCTCTTTCCTGAACTGATCCATTTAGTTTAACTTGATTCGACATCATGAATCATATTGTAAATTTCTTTCTTAAACAGATGCTGACTCACAGAAACTCTGGCAGGAACTTCACTCAGTCACGTGACCCCTATGTGACCTGCCCCACCAGAGACGACAAAACCCTGGATTTACTCTATGCCAACACCAAAGAGGCCTACGCTGCATCCTCCCTCCCACCGCTGGGCAGAGCTGACCACAACATCCTGCATCTCCTGCCTGTGTATAAACCTGTTGTACACAGGCAGCCGGTGGGTGGTGCCCCGCACAGTGAAGAGGTGGACAGCTGAGAGCGAGGAGGCTCCCAGGGACTGTTTTAACACCACTGTGTGGACGGAGCTCTGCGACCCACATGGGGAGGACATTAACGCAATAACAGACTGCGTAACGGGCTACATCAACTTCTGCTGTGAAAACACCGTTCCCACCAGGCGGGTTCGGTGGGTCACCTCTGATATTAAAGCTCTGCTAAAGGAGGAGAAGAGAGCATTTAAATCAGGAGACAGGGAGGAGCTGAGGAGGGTGCAGAAGGAGCTGAGGAGGAAAATCCGTGAGGGGAAGTCCAGCTACAGGAGGAAGATGGAGGAGCAGCTGCAGCAGAACAATGTCAGTGAGGTGTGGAGAAGCCTGAAAACCATCTCAGGCTTCAAAGCTCCACACCCACAGGCTGAGGGGGACCTGAGCTGGGTCAACGAGCTGAACTCACACTTTAATAGGTTTGACCAAGCACCCACTCACACCTCCCAGCAGCTGCCTCCGAACCTCTTGTCACCTCACACCACTGGATTACCAGCCCCCACAGCCCTTCACACCTTTACACAAAGCCCTCTACCCTCAGCCCTGACGACACACACTGAGTCACTTCCTCAACCCCTCACTTCACACCACACTGAGACACTCCCTCAACCCCTATCCTTCTCCAGCACCCAGGTGAGAAGTGAGAAGGTCAGGAAGATCAAGGCCAGGAAAGCAGCTGGACCAGACGGCATCAGCTCCAGACTCCTTAAGTCCTGTGCAGGCGAACTGTGTGGAGTTATGGAGCATGTCTTCAACCTGAGCCTCAAACTGAGGGTGGTACCACAGCTCTGGAAGACCTCCTGCGTGGTACCAGTGCCCAAGACACCGCACGCCAAAGACCCCAGCAGCTTCAGACCAGTGGCTCTGACATCACACCTGATGAAGACACTGGAGAGACTGGTCCTGGGTCACCTCCGCTCTGCAGTGGGAACCTACCTGGACCCGCTGCAGTTCGCCTACCGACACGGCATAGGAGTAGACGACGCCGTCATCTTCCTCCTACATCGAGCCCTTTCCCACCTAGAGAAGCCCGGCAGCACTGTGAGGATCATGTTCTTTGAC
Source organism: Betta splendens (assembly GCF_900634795.4). NCBI lineage: Eukaryota > Metazoa > Chordata > Actinopteri > Anabantiformes > Osphronemidae > Betta > Betta splendens. The sequence continues at coordinate 27,604,258 of NC_040882.2, read as the reverse complement.
TTCTCCAGTGCCTTCAACACCATCCAGCCGGTGCTTCTGAAACACAAACTGGAGGAGGCTGGTGTGGACCTTCATCTGACAGAGTGGATTATGGACTATCTCACAAACAGGCCTCGGTTCCTGATCAATGCAGGGAAAACGAAGGAGATGGTGGTGGATTTCCGCAGACAGCAGCCTGCTGTCATACCACCGATGCACATCCAGGGAAGGGACATTGAGAGAGTGGACTCTTACAAGTACCTGGTTGTGCATCTGACCAATAAACTGGACTGGACTCATAACATGGATGCACTGTACAGGAAGGGTATGTGTGGTCTGCTGGAGCAGCAGCATCACAGTGAGGGACAGGAAGAGACTGGACAGGATCATCAGAAAGTCCAGCTCGGTCCTGGGCTGCACTCTGGACACGGTGCAGGAGGTGGTGAGAGAAGGGTCCTGGCTAAACTGACATCCATCATGGACCAGGACTCTCACCCACTGGAGGACTCACTGTCTGCTCTGAAGCAGCTTCAGTAGCAGACTGATCCACCCTCGCTGTGTGAAGGAGACATATCGTAGATCCTTCCTACCTGCTGCTGTCAGACTGTACAATCAGAACTGTTGACCACATCCCACCACAGTCACTCACCCACTGCATCAGTGGTTTATATAGCAACCTGCTCTGCACAATATTTGTGCAACAAATTTGCTGTGCAACATTTGTCCAAATGGTACAAGACTTATATTCATTACTGTGCGATAACCCCCCAATGACCTCATACTCACTCCACTTGTACTGTACTGCGTTGTAGTCAACACAAACTGTTCTGTCGCTGTATTCTCTAATTATTCTGTACTTGCTGTGTGAAGTAATTTCATATTAACGGTTTTCTTATCTTATCTTAGACTTTAAGAACGAGTCTTAAAGCAGCTTTGGACAGAATCTAAAACAACAAACATCACATCTCAGACCTGGTCAGTGTGTAATCAGTGTCATGGACCCAATGAAACACACTTAATGGTTTAACTTTAAATACAGTATAACCACTATAACATAATTATAAGATGAAGAAAGCTCAGACTTGAATCTCCAACGTGTGCTCTGCAAAATGACAGACTGAGTTTGAGGAAATATAGAAAAAAGCTGGATGTTGACTGGGTGGCGTCATCTCATGTTTAAGACATTTTAATCCCTCAGAGTCCAGCTGTTAACATCAGCCCTATAATAAATCTATTTTATTAACATGTGTTCATATCACCAGACAGCAGGTTTTATTCATGTCCAACCTCACTGATTTGAGTAAATCTGTTTTTGTTTCCACGTCCAATTTTGGACACCTCACAGGAGGACAGGTAGAAGTTGTCTCATTATCCAACTGACACCTGTGGACGAAGCTGCGTTGAGCTGTAAGAAACACATTGCCATTTCATTTGTTAGTGCTTTGGCTCTAGCAAAGTCAAACTGTTACTATGCAGACGATGCAGCAACTAGGAGAGAAAAGGTGAAATGACTTTCAGCTTCAGAGCGTTTGGTCAATTCAGTAAAACTGCACTGCAGTCTTAATTTAAATAAAACAAACAAACAAAAATAAATGAATAAATCTATTCAAATATTACACTAAGACCTATGTGTGACCAACCAGGTTATCATGACCACCTTGATGAGGCTTTTAAATGTTTAATAAATACAAAGATAAAATCAGCAGCAGTCTTGATATGAAGCAACATCAGCTGGGTTTGGACAAACAAAGCTGCTCAACACACGAGAACAGAGCAGGTCACACTCTGAGATTCCTTCAACACGAGCCGCCTCTGATTAATTAACCAGCGATTGCCAAAACAACCAGGGTTTAACAACGTTAAACCTCTAAGCCATCAGCTTCCGGTTCATGCTAAATAAGACGTAATGCAACTGGTTCTATTAAGAACGTAAATAAGACGTAATGCAACTGGTTCTATTAAGAACGTAAATAAGACGTAATGCAACTGGTTCTATTCAGAACAGAGTCACATGCTGAAGGCCAATGTGTAACTGTCTTCAGTTTGCTAAAAGCCACAGTTGAATGTGAATTACAGTGGTTTGTTAGTGTGTGAATATTCTATAAAACTGCTACAAATGTGTTTTTGTTAAAGTAAACAATGATCCACACATGAACATCAGACAGCACAACAACAGCTTTCAGTGAGCTAGTCATTGTTTGATATTAAATACTGGTTGTTCAGTGAGTCCTGCTGACACAGACTGTGCAGCATGTGTTCAGTCCAGTCATGAGCTGACGGAGTCTCAGGAGCGCTTCAGGCAGGTCCTCAGTCTCCACACTTACAGCGGAGTCCCTCAGGCCCTTATTCGAGGCCCAGTGAGAAGTTAATACCATGAACAATCCCGATGATGATGGGTTGCCAGGCAACCAGGTATCTGAGCCAGTCAAGCAGCTGTCCATAGAGAACGTGAGTCTTCTCCCAGCTGGCAGAAGATAAGGAAACTAAGTAGAGGAAGCAGAAAGTCAAGAAGCCTGGCAATAAGTTAGTAATGCAGAACACACAATAGATAGGAATAAACTATAGTAGACAACACAGTTTGAACTGTTTCTTTAAATCTAATACAACTAATACTGTAATAAGCTTTAAGAGATTATTTCCTCAAGCAATCTCTACATTTACTCTAAAGTATAGATCACTGTCTGCTAGTGATGGGTCCAGCAACACTGATGCGTCGGCTCCTGTGTCAGGCTCATAGAAACACTGTGTCGGTGCGCGTATCGCGTTAGTAAAGCACGTGACCGATACAGTTCCTGTATCAGTCACTGTCTGACGCGCCAGACTGTGTTTATAAGGAAGCGCATGTGTCGGGATGCATCCGCTGAATGGAATCCATGAGCGTTTGCCGTTCATCGTCAAATTCGTCTATAATTCATCTCATATCGGAAAATAAGATTTCTTTTTTGATTTAATTTTATAATAAAGTGAAAGTGTACTATTAAAATAATTAATTAATTTTAAAAAGTTTTCACTTGATCTTTCTGAATTCAGATTAATTTCCAAAGTGACTCTTTACTAATCATATTATTTTATGCAGGTTAAATTTCGTATTTATTCGACAGAACTTTCCTATTTAAACCAAACCATCTCAGAGTTTTGACCCCAGCAACACTTCTAGACCCCAGATTTAAATCACTCTGGTTCCGCAGTTCCTCCAAGTGCAATGAGGCCGTCAGTAGACTGCAGTCAGAACAGCAGCTGTCTGCACCCACTTCAGGCATGTTATTCAGCATTATTTGTTTCTTGTTGTTTGGAAATCGTTAACTAAGATGCCAGTTTGTTGTTTCTTTGGCAAGATCTCCTCATTGTAGTGGGCAGAGAGACCAAATTTGTTTTAAAAAAAGGCATCCTCATTCACAACACATAACTTTGATTGTCATGTTATGATACATGTCCTTTATCGACTGTTTCTAAAAATATCAATTTTAAATTGAAATGAAAAAATATGTAACATATAATGGCTTAAATTATATTATTGTATATATTAAGTCATCAAATTAGTGTCTGTAATTTATGTTGCCTGTAGGGATTTTTAAGGTCCAGCAGGTGTCAGTATTCAGTGACACAGTATCGGCACAGTAGCAATACAGTTTGGCAATGTTTCGAAGCGCTTCATGACGCCTCATCTACCCATCACTACTGTCTGCTATGTAAGCTGTTATTAAAGAATTGAGACAAAAATACAATGCGTTTTAGTGAATACAGTGTAGATGGCTAATGTTTAGTCTGTGTGATGTGCTATTGCTGACTAATGCCTCCCACTACGTTACTCAACCTCAGCAGCACAATCTTGTCTAGTCTGTTTCACAGCAGCCAGATGATCCAACAAAGCAGAGAATCCAGTGATGTTCAGAAGCTCACGTCAGGTCCCATCACATTCCACAGCCACACGGCAGCAGTTAAAGGATACGGGTTGTTCATCATCCTCTTCAAGTCGACCTTCTCGTTACAATACGGACACGTCTGCTTCTTACCCACGATGCACCAGCCACGAATGCAGAACTCGTGGAATCTGGAGCAAGGCAAGCTAAGGCGACAAGCTTTGTCCATTCAGCCCAGTACATGCTGCTGCACAGGACCAGCGTAACGATAAACATAACATTTACTGGCATAAAAAATGAATCCATCCCTCATTGTGTATTTGGAAGAGCCTCATCTGTTAAGACAACATGATTTATTCAGATTTGTGTAAGGAACAACACAATATCTGAGGACGGTTGGTCTCTACAGAAATAGTTTAATGACCTACATTCAAAATGTCTGAGGCTGTATCTGGATTCGCTTTACCTTTACAAAAGGGAATCTCATTAGAACAGCGTGTGAATGTGGCTGGTGTTTGTTTGTGTGAAGGGTCCATACGCTACATATGAGCCACTAAAACCAAAGTAGATCCAGCTGAAATGAAAGGTGGTCATGAGACTGAACTGACTGAACGCATCCAGGATACATGTGTCCACAGGACAGCTGGAAGGTGTCTTCTATGAAGCCCTCCTCCTCCACGTCCACCAGGATCTTCTGCCCACACACGGCGCAGATGTCGTTGCTGAGGCTCCTGCTGGGCATGCCGCCTCTGCTGTAGTACTGAAAACAAACAAAATGGAGGGACAACTCTGGGTTTAGGTGACAACACGAACGGCAAGAGACTCAATTCATTTACAAAGGACCTACTCCGATGGTGGAAGCCATGTAGTCAGAGCAGATTTCTGCAAAGTCTCGGCCCATGACGCCGTAGTAAAGGCCGTAAAACAGCATGATTACGCCTACGTCCATAGAGTCCTCGGCCTTGATCCTAAGCAAAGGGACAGGCCAGCGGTGAGTCATGAACGCTCATGCATGTATGTGAAGCACTGGCAGATCGGCCTCCACAGTGTATGAGGTTGAGTGAGCAGAAGGAAACATCTCAACACCTCAACCCCCGGTCCCATGAAGGATTAAACCAAATGGCTGCTAAAGCTTCATTGAATCAGTGGCTGCTTGAAGGAAGTTCATATAAACAGGCAGGCACTGACCTGAAGAAGACATTGAAGCCAAACATGGTGAACATGATGGCCAAGTAGCCCAGGACGCCCACGGCGTAACTCAGCTTGTAAATCAGCAGGAACCACTTGTAGACCATCCTGACAGACAGAGAGACAGACAGACAGACAGACAGACAGACAGACAGACAGACGCCATCACATCATCAGCAGAATGATACGGGACCAGACTGAGCGATTCGGTCAACGCTGCTCCACAGAACGTTGTTTTATCAGTGTCTGATGTTCTACAGCTTGATGAGCAGCAGACAGCAGAACCTGAATACATCAGTACAAGCATTACATCTGATAGAGGCCACGTTGAAGCATCAGATGCGGGACGTCCTTCAAACACGGAGCTGCTCTACTTTCTTATTTTAGCTTCGCGCCGTTCCTACCGCGGCGTCCTGCAGGACAGAGGCCTCCGAGTGGCCCTGAAGATGACGTAGCTGGTGATGACGGAGAACATTCCCCACATGGACAGGAACCTCCACCAGTAGAGTTTGAGGGTGAAGTAAAGCGGAACCACCCACATCTGGACCAGAGTGACCATCTGAGGAGGAGAGAGGTGAACACAGTAAACGACCTGCTGCCACAGCACGAAAGAGCAGCTTTTGGATCAGGATCAGGCGTCAGTTGAGTCATCCAGCTGTTGACGGACTGAACACCTGGTGGAGATGATCAGTATCAGCTGGAGAACCAACAGGTTCTGGGTCTGACCCCTGCTCCGCAGAACCAGCCTGGGTCAATGGATCAGTACAGCGCTGTTCTCCTCACATTGTACGAGCGGTGGTGCCGCTGCTTCCACTGCACCAGGACGACCTGCGCCACCACCAGCGTGGCGACCAGGATCAGCACCATCTCTGCGTGCATGGCCTCGTGACCGCGGTGCTTCACGTGCAGCCGCTCGTGCTGCACCCTGCAAAACAACGGCGACTTAGGATCAGCGTTCCACCGTTTGTCACGGCGCGTGAAGGAAGAGGCAGAACACTCACTTCCAGGTTTCTCTGTGGGTCATTTTCAACAGATCATCCTGTTGATGAGAAACAGGGTCAGGCAGAACGTGTTCTGGGTCTCACTGGACTCTACGTAGGTTCCTACATTTCAACGCTATAACGATTTAATTAATAGAAAAACGTTTAGTTTGACGTTTCATCGTCGCCACGTCAAAGCTCCAGCTGTTCGAGGCTGTGAACGGCTCGTTCGCCGCCGACGGGCACCGCTGGTTCAGTTTCATTTTCCGTCAAGGTTCACAGAAAATACAGCAAACGTGCCAAAGACTGGTTTTACCTGAGGTTGAACGCCCGCCATCGTGTGGGTCGGTACCGTACCGGTGCGCGCTAGCGCGAGACAGCTAGGCTAAGCTAGCGCTAGTTTGACAGCAGCAGCTACGGAAACCCAGAGGGTCAAAAAGGCGCAAATGCGCGTGAGCGTGTTCCTCACGAGTTTGGCTTATTTAAAAAAAATAAAAAATATTCAGCCTCAAGCTAACGTCTATCATGTTTCTTCAGTTTGGAAATTCTGAACCAGAGTTCAGTTTTATTTCACACTACCCTGTATTTGAGACATGAAGTACTTTCATTGTATCAAACTGTAGCTCACCACTGGTGCTAATTACAGAAAACATTCAATTCCCACTTCAGTTGAGAGTTTTAGCTTTATTTGGTACAAGGAAAAAAATAGTAATTAAAAAAAATTGAGTGCAGCTTCACACATGTAATGAATGTAAACAGAAAACCTTTACTTAACAGTTCATAACAGGACAACCTTGAAAGATTTCCACTGGTGGGAACTACAAATCTTTGCTTCAAGTTACAGTTCAAGCAAAAAAAAAAAAAAAGTCATTCAAACAGTTAAAAAAAATCCTTCAAAATCAAGCTTCAGTATCTGCTCCGTGACACCTGACGAGTCGACTCCACCTCCGGCCCATTCAACCTAAGAGCAACAGAGCTGGTTAATGAGAGCAAAGCTGTTACTATGAGAAGTTATAGATGTCGCTGTTCGCTCAGACATCCAAGGAATTTTGCCATCTTTGGTCTTTGACCTCTGGTGGAAACTACGAATGTTTAGGCAAATGCTCATCACAGCGAACTGTGGTTCGTAAATACACAATCATAACCCTAACATACAATACTCACCAGCTCCCCTCGTTCTGGTACTTTAACAGTGACTGCATCACCGCTGAGGCTTCAGCCTGAGACAGAGAGATGGGTTAATATAAAGTCAGGAGGTCACAGGAATTATTATAACATCACTGTTCGCTCAGACATCCAAGGAAATTTGCCATCTTTGGTCTTTGACCTCTGGTGGAAACTACGAATGTTTAGGCAAATGCTCATCACAGCGAACTGTGACTGGTAAAAAAAAAAAAGAAAAATCTAAACACTCACCAGGTCCATGACACATGATCAACACTGTTGATTAGTTGACACCATGTTTAGTCCATTCAACCTGAGAAACAGATGAGTTAATTAAAAAAAAAAAAAACTAAAAACAAGGTGTTACAATAGAAATGACATCAGCGTTCAGCGTTCGCTCAGACATCCAAGGAAATTAGCCATCTTTGGTCTGTGACCTCTGGTGGAAACTACGAATGTTTAGGCAAATGCTCATCACAGCGAACTGTTAGTAAAAGAAAATCTATATGTACAAAACTCACCAGGTCCATGAGACATGATCAATGTTGTCAATAAGTTGACACCATGTTTAGTCCATTCAACCTGAGAAACAGATTAATTAATAAAAAACAAAAAACAAGGTGTTACAATAGAAATGACGCCAGCGTTCGCTCAGACATCCAAGGAAATTTGCCATCTTTGGTCTGTGACCTCTGGTGGAAACTACGAATGTTTAGGCAAATGCTCATCACAGCGCAGTTCTGCTTCATCGCTAAAGGTGAAAGGAAGACTCGTTGCTTTACCTGGTTTTCGACACGACGCCGGCGTTTTCAGCTCAGAGGGATCGTCTTTCTGTGACAAGACAAAGAACGATAAAGCGTCAAACAAGCGAACTCTTTGACAAACGCAGCATGAGTTAAACCAGTCATCCTGCTCGTCGTTACAGGCTCATTTATTCATGTTACTACGCACTGAAAGAGTTGAACGTGTCTTTAACACGTGTCCAGGCGTTGAACTAAAGCCCCACGTGTTGCGGTTCCACTTCCCCACTAAACACAGGTTCGACTGGTCAAAGGTGCGAGTCCCAGTTTAAACCAGTTTAAACGCGCCACCAGGAAACTAATGCGCTGAACGAGAAGCAGACGCTGGAACAATCTGCGACCATCCGCCAAATAAACGCATCATCTACGACAAACGTCGCTGCTGAACAATGGCACGCGCTGCACCTCACACGCACACACTCACATTTGAGGAGTAAAGGCAGATTTTAAACATTTTTACCGTCATATTCTGTGTAGGTTTGTCCACGGCTCTACCTCAACACGTCCACGGAGCAAATGAACGAGGTCCCGTTTACGGCTCCTTTTATTTCCTCACCGCGGCTGAACCGGTCAGTGAAGCGCCAGCGCCCCCTCCTGGACGGAGGGAGAACGGCACCGAGCCGATCAATAAGCCTAGCGGCATCAGTATACAGCTTATGAGGTCACAGGAATACGTCTGTGTTAATTAATAGTATCAGCGTTTGTCACATATGTCTTTATTAAAGTAAAAAAAGAGTCTTGTTGGCAGTAACTTATCATTATTAGTGTGATTCCCCATGTTTTATACAAATTTAGCTCACATGTTATCACATACAGGGTTTGTTTTGTTATACAACCTTATTAGTATATTATAAATAATTATTGCTGTGTGCAATAATAATCAACATAGAAGCAAAAAAGAAAGAACGGGTAAAATAATATGCCCACGCCATCAGTTGACAGACAGACAGACAGACAGACAGACAGACAGACAGACAGACAGACAGACAGACAGACAGACAGACAGACAGACCAACCAATCACCGTCCTCCTTTCATTGGCCTCTCGCTCCTGATTGGTGGCCTGAGCTTGTGTCTGCCCCCGCCTCCCCCTCACCCCCTCCTCAGTCTGGTGCTGCTGCTGCTGCAAGCTGCTGGTGTCGCCGTGACGATGATATCCTCCCCCTCCCACACACACACACTCACATACACAAACCCACAGCAGAAGAGAGGCAGCAGCAGGCAAGATGCTGTATGACGCGATGGCTTCAGGCTGAAAAAGCAGCACACGCTCACACTCCTGCCTGCGTCGCAGGGAAACATGGTGAGTGCTGCCTTTCTGTTTTTGGCATGAAGGAACAGGAGGATGCGCCCATGACTGGGTGGAGGAATGCTTAGGGATGACAGCAGCATCTGTAGCGTGGTGTGTGATGGAGAGGGGGGGGGGGCGCAGGCTGAGCAGGGATGGATTGACTGCAGGTTGAAGATGGTGGATGGAGGATGAGAGGATGCAGGCAGAGACTGACCCACCTCAGCGTTACAGCAGGTTCACGTACAGCAGTTGTGCTGCCAGGCCTCTACGTGCTAACGTTAGCATCTGAGTGCTAACAGTCACAGCTGAGCTGATCCATCAAGAAGAGAACCAGGGACAAGCTGCTCCATGAGGGTTCAGAGTATCAACAAGCAAACACAAGACAAAAAAGGCAACAGCAGCCATGCACGACAAATGAGACCTGAATTAAAACGCGCACGAGGAAATTAGAATGACGTTTGGTCGTATGTGACTCCTGGTTTTCACTTTTTGGTTTCATCATCAGACCAAACAAGGAAAAAGCTGCCGCTACGATTTCTACTGACCCACAACATGTTCAACTCCATGAAATCGTTGCACATTAGGGTTCAACTTTTTGATTGTTGAGAAAAGAGACTTGTGGCTTATGAATTTTAAAATAAAGAATCGTGCGTGTTACAAACGTTGGTTCTGAATGGCACAGTTGGTCGAGTCCTTTGGGCTGAGAGGTGCTGCAGGCCTCAGGTCTGTGCAGCCTCCATCGTCTGCGTCCGTGGCCTCTCATTAACTCTCTCTTTCTGTCCCACATGTTCAGCCTCACATCTGGTCTGATCAGCTTCTCGCTCTGTTCAGCCTAAATGTGTGTGAATAACACAAAGCTGAATGAACTCATTCCTGTTGGTGTTTCAGTCACTATCATTGAACCCAAGCATTTTTTCTGTGAATCTATAATCACTCTCACAAATGGCTAAAAGTAACAGAGAGTGAAGAGAGAAAGAATCAGGAAGACGAGGCCATCATTATTCTTCCCAGTATGTGAATAATGAACTGAAGGAGCTTCGTTTACCAGCACGAGTTTCCCTCTAACGCAGCGTCACACAGTAGATTTACTCGACTAACTCTAATTCACAGATTAAACAGCTTGTGTGTAAATCTGCTGCATCAGCGGATTCTGTTTGTTTCTACTATGTTGGTGTTCATTCATGTTGTGTGTTGCATGTTTCTGGTCCTAATTGAAGGTATTTTGAAGCATTAAGGACCAGATGTTGTTCATGTCCAGTCTGTAGAGGAGCACGTTTCCATTTGTTGGCTCACCTTCATTAGAATGAGGCTCCAACAGCTGTGGCTGCAGACGTGTTGACCCCGTGATGGACTGACCTGTGCAGGTGTGATCTGACCTCTGACCCTTCAGGGGCCGCGGGTGCTGCCTGTGACGCTGAAGTAATGATCACTGTCAGTAAAAGACAGCAGGAGGTGGCGTCGACAACCTGGAGCTTTAGAACTGATGCAGTGATGTGACGCTTAGCAACGCTGATGGAGTCACTTCCTGTCTGCTGTTCTACCACTAATGAAAACTACAGAACAGAGACATGAGTAATAAAGGAACCAACAAGCAACGGATGAACGGGCTCATTGTTGTGTACGTGGCAGCTACAGAGTCGCCAGTGTCACACACTCTGCACAGGAATGAATGTGTGGGATTGTAAGCAGAACTCAACATAATAAATGAGATGATGACGACAATAAATACAAACAGAAAACATGAAAGAGATGAGCAGTCGGTGCTTTTTGTTTAAGTGTGAGACAGACTGAGAGCGTCTCAGGTACAAACACAGAATGTCAGGGGGAGGAGGTGCCAGAACCAGATCACAGGCAGCTCATATCCATAATCCCTCCCTCTATTCATTATTCATGGAAGTATTCACTTCATAGTTTAGTGAAATGTAGAGTCTTTGTTTGATGCATCACAACCACGAGGAGCAGAGGAGAATCAGGGAAAAAACACCTTCAGATGTGATATTCACTTTAGATCCTCTGAAACTACAACATATAAATGTAATGTATGTCTGATTTGGCAAAGGTCCAAAATCAAACAGGGATTATCATCACCCCCACCTTCATCATCATCACTATAACCACCATCATCTTCATCACCACATTGTCATCATCATCATCATCATCATCATCATCATCATCATCATCATCACTATAACCACTATCATCTTCATCACCACATTGTCATCATCATCATCATCATCATCATCATCATCATCATCATCACCATGGTCTTCATCATCATCATCATCATCATCATCATCATCATCATCATCATCATCACCACCATGGTCTTCATCATCATCATCATTATCATCATTATCATCATCATCATCATCATCATCACCACCATGGTCTTCATCATCATCATCATCATCATCATCATCATCATCATCATCACCACCATCATGTCTGAGTTCCTCAGGAGTGGTGGAGCTGTGAACTGGGACACTTTGTATCATCACAGAATGGATTTTTTCAGATCTGAGAAAGAGGCCGCTAATTTTAGGATTTTGGGATTAAAGGGGGCGTGTTGTCTTCCTCCTCCCTCCCTGTACAGTCTGTTACCATAGAAACAACCACCGCTCTCTCCCTCTCCTCCTCTCTTTGAAGACACCTCCCTGACCTACATTAGCAGAAGTTGCTGTGCCCGTTCTCCGTGCGGTCGGTGCTCCTGGCGTCTGCCTCAGGCTGCTCGCTCGGGTTCTAACCATCAGGAGGATAATTAGGCCTGTGTGTTTCTGTGTAAGTCACAGAGAGACCGTGACACCGCACAAACACACACAACCAGTGTTAACTCGACTCGTTACGGACACTCCTGTGTTAAACGGGGGCAGCGTGGAAGCTGCGCTGGCTCCACCTCCGATTGTTTGTACCTCACCATCAAAACCCCCAGAACCTAACAGAACCACCAGAACTTAACGGTGGAACCACTATGAGCTGTAGTCACACACCTGCGCTGCTGAGCATGACTCCACAGGGCTGTTGGTGGTGAACGCTGCTCTGCATGTGTGCACTCACCCCTCTCTTTGCTGCAGGGCTCGTCGCAGGCTGGGCCCACTCTGAACCGGGTCGCAGTCAAATAGACTCCAGCATTCACACTAAGGAGCATCAGACCAGCTCCCACCACAACAACCTTCACATGGGAAGAAAAGAATGCTTTGAATGGACAAGCTGTGGTTCTGTGGATGCCTGGACCTCTGAACCGACCAGGAGTGAATGGGAATGAAGGTCTGACCACGAACTCAAAGGGCTTTTCTTAAGGGGACGGCCTTCGGCTGCTGCCTGACGGCCTTGAGGTTCAGGGGACACATGGAGGTTTGATCCCTCAGGTCTGCAGGTACCTCTCTCCTGGTGAAGCAATGGAATAAAAAGCCGAAGCCCCTGACGGAAGCACACCCTTGGACCTGCCCCCCCCCCGGCTGAGCGCTGGGATAAGGGGTGTGTCCGGGGGTTCGGCCCACACTGCAGCCTTGATGGAGGCCCACCAGCACTCCCCAGACAGCAGCAGCGAGGAGTGCACCGTCCTGGAGGCGCCGCCCGGCAGAAACACCTGCCCCCAGCATGCAGGGAAGGTAGGAGCATCTACAGCAGCGCGGACGTCAAGGTTCCTCAGGTCGTTCCTTCTGTTGACAACGAGCAACAGCTGTAAAAGGGCCTTAAAAGCAACTCAGGCACAAGCAGCCTGTCCAACAAACGCTTGTGCATAAACACAATGTGCAGCACTGACCTTTATCATGGTTTTAAATGTATGTTAGATCTCTCTTCCTCAATATCCACTTATGGACTTACTACTAAGTACTAAATACTGCTACATGTAACATGTAGCTTAACTGAGTCAAACGAGTTTACGACAACTCCAAAAACATCGGTTTCGTTTCAGTGCAGTCTCAAACATTGTCCAAACAGTGGTGAGCGCTCGGAGCAGCGGCTCTAAGCGTCTCCCTCCTCCTGCAGGTGGCCGACCTCTACTGCTCGTCCTGCCAGTGCGCCCTGTGCGAGGACTGTGTGTCGCAGCATGACCAGCACCTGAAGCTTCCCCTCGGCCACGCGCTGGAGCAGCAGCGCTGCCGCCTGCAGCACGGACTGGGCGCTGTCCAGAGCAGGTACAGTCACACAGTAACGGGACAGAGACCTTCGTCAGGCTCTTTGTTGGGACCGAAACCAAAGCCCTGCTGCAGCCGAGCCTGAACACCCCCACACACACACACCTCTGATGTCTGAGCTGCTCCAGTAGTGGGTCCCACACTGACCCGGGTTCATCCATCTGAAGTCCACTGTTCACTCCAGCACTGTCACGCACAGGAATAGCTGATGATAAATGGGCTAAGGAGGACAGCATGACACCTGGTGGACAGGAAGGGAGGTGCAGCACCAAAAAAGGCAAAATGACTTCATCCTCCCCCTTTGCAGCGCTTTTGATTTGTTTCTGCTGTTGGGAGAATTGGGTTTTGTACATGGGTGAATATGTAGCAACATATGAGAATGAAACCAAGACAATAAAAGTGTTTTTTAAAATTTTAGCTTTAATTCTGTGTGTGTCTGTCTAGACTCCCTCAGGTCTCTGATGCCCTGTCCTTCGTTCGGGAAATCCTCCAGCAGCTGACCAATCAGAGAGCTTCCATTGAAGAGGACATCCAGTCCAGTTTTGAGGACTTGCATAAACAGCTGGATGTTCGGAAGAGCGTCCTGCTGATGGAGCTGGAGGTCACATATGGGCTCAAACAGAAGGTGCACACGTCGTCCACCTACCGTGACCTTCCACTTTACCAAAACCAGCCACCCAGTCTAACCTTGGTCTCCAGGTCCTCCAGGCCCAGGTCGACGGCCTCGTCCAGGCAGAGGGCGACTTTAGTTCAGCCTGCACCCAAAGCGAGGAAGCTGTGGCTGCAGAGGCCTGCGTGGCGAGCCTGCAGACGGAGCAGGAGCTGGGGGAGAAGCTGGTGGAGCTGGCCAGGCTCAGACTGCCGTATCAGCCCGAGGAGAACGACCAGCTGGATCTGCTGATGGAGACAGACGGCCTGAGGAAGTCCATACACAACCTGGGGACCATCGTCACGACCAGGTACGAACCTTTCTCCACTGGGATCCTCAGCATTTCAAGCCCTTTGACCCCTCCTCGTCTTCCTCGTCTACTTCAGTGCGGTGGCGAGTCAGAGCGAGGCTATGGGTGCAGGCCTGGAGCAGTGCATTGTGGGACACCCTGCGTCTGTTACCATAGTAACAAGGGACAAGTCAGGGGGAGCCTGTAAGAGCGGCAACGCAATTCTGTCAGCTGAGGTTTGTTGTAGACCCACACTCCAATAAAATGAATGTGTCCATTTAAGAACGTGTCCACAGGCTTAACCTTGTGTTGATGCAGGTGTTCACCCCAGACGGCAGCATCGTGGATGGAGAAATACTGGACCACAAGAATGGGACATACGAGTTTGTGTACACGGTGCCAAAGGAAGGCGACTTCTCCTTGGCTCTTCGCCTCTACGACCAGCACATCAAAGGAAGCCCCTTCAAGCTGACAGTCACCAGGGCTTTGGAGGCAGAGGTGGAGGTGGGTGACGGAGCTCAGCCAATTAACAGGCAGTGACGTCCAACCATGCCTAGATGTTCCACACACCAGCGTTTCTGCAGTGGAAGGTGAAAGCCCTTCCATCCCTTGGTCTCTCCAGGTGTCTCCCTCCACCACCACAGCTACTAACTCAGCAGCCAACGCCACCCCGTCCACAGGCTCGTCTGAGGGCGCCAAGAGACGGGGAAAGTCCCCGGGTCAGAAGAAGAAGGGCTCCAAGAGGGCCAGCAGCGCCCTGGGCACCCCCCGACGCAAGACCCAGAACCCCATCGAAGACGACCTCATCTTCAGGATCGGTGAGAAGTTCAAAAAGGAAAAACCAAAGCGTCAGAGTTTCTTATTCCACAATAAATAAGCCAAAGGTTTATTTAACCTTCTCAGATTCATCTAAATTAATCAACCATTAATCTTTAACCGTCTCAGATTCATCTAAATAAATTCATTGTAGGCGATATCAACGTTATGCACGAATCCCTATGTTTACTCCCTCCAGCATTAGTATTGTAGAGTTTTTTTTACACTTTGTAAACCTGTAATTACCTAATTTTAATGTACAAAGCAGACATTGGCTAACTTTCATGCAGAAATCAAATATTGTGTATCTGTGGCGATAGCACTGTAGAAAAACGGTTGACCTCTCAGGTTGCTTTTATATCAAATGACACGTTTTCCACTTCTCAGGGACCAAAGGGAGAAACAAAGGAGAGTTCACCAACCTTCAAGGAGTAGCTGCCTCCTCCAGTGGCAGGATACTAATCGCCGACAGCAACAATCAGTGTGTCCAGGTGAACTCATTCTCGTTTTTTGAGGCCTTGCACTTAGTTTATTGTGCGTCAGGACCATCTCATGCCCTGAATGAGGCTCTGGAATATATATTTGATCATTTTGATGAGGAGGAAGAAGGCTTTTACACATTTGCAGGTTACTGGAACATCATGTCAGAGGACGACAGCACGTTTGTCCATGGTGCTGTTTTCAACTTCTTAGAGAAAAACAAGCATAATGTGCTATAAATGCAATGCACATATTTGCAAATCACATACAACAACCTGCAACATGTGTATGAGAAAAAGGCCATTGATGTTTAGAAGGCTTAGAAATGTTCATTTTTTTCTGTGTCAGGCAAAATTACATCAAATAGGCTGAATATCATAATGTTCTTGTTAACATACATTAACATAAATATCTTAAACGCAAGATATTCTATTGTGACATTTTTAAGCCTAGTTTGCTTTGTACAAAAATAAAATTGATGAGGAACACAGCAGGTGATATTTTTTGTATGAAAATATTAGATTCAAAACAAAGTTATTACTTTCAAAACAAATGTCCTTGACTTTTAATCCAAAGTAGTCTTTGAGCTTGTAAAGCTTGTATTGTTCACAAGAAAAAAAAGTTGATAAAACAACCTAACACAAGAAATAGGGATAATTAATACATTCTTACAGTTTTAGGATGAGTTCAAATGGAACGGCCATTTTTGACTGGGAACACTAAGATGCATATCATGAAACAAACACAACATGGGTAACAGGGTTAAATGTGTAATGTCTGATCAGCCTCACAATGTGTCTCTGACTCAGATTTTCTCCAATGAGGGAGAATTTAAGAGTCGTTTTGGGGTGCGGGGACGGTCGCCAGGGCAACTGCAGCGCCCCACGGGTGTTGCTGTGCACCCCAGCGGTGACATCATCATTGCTGACTATGACAATAAATGGGTCAGCATATTCTCCTGTGAGGGGAAGTTCAAGGTCAGTGGGCTGCGACACGACTCGTTTCATGGGAGGAAACTTCGTCCTCACTGTCTGCGTTTGCTGATCTTTAGGCAAAGCTTGGTTCTGGGAGGCTCATGGGGCCCAAAGGCGTATCTGTGGACCAGGACGGCCACGTGATCGTGGTCGACAACAAGGCCTGTACTGTCTTCATCTTCCAGCTGACCGGAAAGCTCATCACCAAGTTTGGCAGTCGAGGCAACGGCGACAAGCAGTTTGCAGGTAGATCCAACCTGTTAACATCGAAATCCAACAATCTTTTATTATTAGAAGAGTAATTCCCAAAATTCACTGACTGTAGGTGTATGTGTCAGAGGGGCAGTCACCCTAAACGCAACCTCCTTCTTCTTGTTTCTGTACTAAAGGTCCACACTTTGCAGCAGTGAACAAGAACAATGAGATCATTGTGACCGACTTCCACAACCACTCTGTCAAGGTACCAGCTAAACTTCACCCTAACGTGTTCTTCATCTTAGTGGAGGTGGATCTTCTGTAATCAGACGTCTTCCCACCTCTGTCCTCTTTAGGTTTTCACCCCTGAAGGAGAGCTGGTGTTGAAGTTTGGCTCTAACGGTGAAGGTAACGGCCAGTTCAACGCTCCCACTGGTGTCGCTGTTGACGTTAATGGAAACATCATCGTAGCTGACTGGGGCAACAGCAGAATACAGGTAATGCTTTGCCGAGGTTCTTCTTCTAGTTGCCTCAAGCTTTGGTGAAGTTTGAAAATGCGTTGTCCTTTGAAACGTTTGCAGGTGTTTGACGGCAGTGGCTCCTTCCTCTCGTACATAAACACGTCAGCCGACCCTCTGTACGGACCTCAAGGTCTGGCTCTCACCTCAGATGGACATGTGGTAGTGGCCGACTCTGGCAACCACTGCTTCAAGGTCTACCGCTACCTGCAATGATGGAGGAACGTGATGGAGGCCGGTTGGACCGTAGAGTCACATTTGGGAAATCTTGCATGACTGATGTACAGAGAGAAGAGCGATCACATGTTACCATGTCATTACATTGTCAGAGCTGCCATGGAAATGTGTACATTTACGATTGTCGCTGGACAGCAGTGAAGAGGGTTAAGCTAGACGGGAGTGGACAGGAGGACGACCAGCCGCTAGAAGCTTTACAAAACATGATGCATGAAATGCAGAAGCTGCAACCAACGTCAGTTATGCAGTGATGGACTCACAACGTCAAAGTTCTTCTTCCTCTCAGTGGAAATGGTTTTAAACAGAAGAAAAGCTGAGTTGATGAGGAAATGCCCGGAGGATCCACAGCTGATGGATTAATGGCTAAATGGGCCCAGAGACAAAGTCCCTGAAAGAACGAGCAGAGGATGGATTTAGGGAAAATTCATTTGGATTCAATGTTCTGCCTTCTGGTCTGAATAATGAGCAATGAGCTGAAAGAGGCCTGTGTCTTGGTTTGGTATGACGTCATCACCACATGTTTCCTGTATATTTTAGCACCAACAGTAGCGCTAACAGGAAGCTAACACCGGCTGCCACCTCTTAGAGCTTCTATGAGGAAATAACTTGAACCTGTGACGGGATCAGCTCACAGTGAAGATGAAGCAAAGAATGACGGGTTTAACTGTGTTGGCAGACTCAGACCGGGGCCACTTTCAGCCTGCTGTTCATGGAATGTTTATTTGGTTTCTTGCTCGTATTCTTTATAACAGAATAGTCTTTACAATTGATTGCTTGACTGTGACTTCTGAATGATTGATTGGCGTACAGCAGCATCTATGCTCGCGTTGGGTGTTCATATATTTTACCTGAGAAATCTGTTCAAAAGAAAAACATGTCTATAAATCGAACTTATATATTTGTGAGAATACCTTTAATAATATCATATGAAATGTTTAACGTGATCGACACATTTGGAATCAGCGTGTTTCAGTTCCACTCTGGTTTCTGCTCGCAGCGCTAGGACGAGAGCCTGGAGCTGCATTTCCAGAATGTATCCATTCATTCGTCACCTTTGCCACGGAGCTAGAAAGATGTGAAAATTGTGGGAATTCTGTTTCTGTTGTTCTTCATCTACAAGTCTACATGTTCTGTCATGACCAGTAGAACGACACCTCAGTGTTCAAAGAGTCGCCACATACACTGTACCATAAATGTTGATATGAAACAGTCCTGATCCCAGTGACAGTCAAACAGTTCAACCACAACCAAGTACAGGAATGTCACAGAAGAAAAACCAATGAAAGGACATTTACAGTAAACATTGTTCACAGTCTAGTCTCAGGCTTTACCGCTGCAGGAATAGTTATTTAATCAGCATATATTTATCGTGTAACAACTAGCTTTTTTTTGCATCAGGTCATTTAGTTTTAGTTACAGGCATCATTCTAATGGCTCCATCTCATTTGATTGTGTTCCACCATGTGCATTAAGGTTCGTAAGTGCCCGTTCCAGTTAACCTTTTTTATATTTTGTTAACTGATCATGTTGCTATTTGATATGTTTCCTACTGGGTTATTGCAAGTGGAGAAATTAGTGTTTTGTAAAATGGAAGTTGTCATGTTGTCACCATGTTAGCATAAAAACCACTAGATGCATTTACAATAAAGCAAATCAGTTCATGTAGGTCAAATATGACATCAGTAATAATGAAAAAGCATCAGCTGATCAGGTGTGTAGGTTCATTTTTAAATGCTAGTAGTATTTATTTTATAGAATAGGTTAAATGTAGACATGCGCCAACTCCATAGTTGATTGTAAATACTGCTTTTGTTACTGATGCTAATTTCTGCTTTTACAAAAAATAGCAAAACCACTTTAGTTACATCAATGAGAACATGTTCATCAAACCCAGAGGTTCCAGAGATCAGAGCATTTCCATACTTCTGTCATGTCTGTTGTTTAGATGTGCAGTGTTGCTAAGTCTCACCCTTGGACCGAGCACCAACAAAAAGGGGATTTTATTTGATTGTTTGAGGAAACCAGACCGGAAACCTTGTTTGCTTAAGATCCAGCCTTAATGTCAGCGAATGTTGTCTCAATGTTGTTTTGATGAATTTGCCTTCAAGTCCCAATTATTACTGAAGGAGAGGCGGTCGCCCTCTTGTTCAGAATCATAGAAAGAACAATAAAGAAGCTCCAACTGCACATCAACACAGAAGAAACCTGGTTGTTCACCACGATGAGTTTGCATCACTTCTGGTTTTCCACAGATAGACGTATTTCAGATTCCAGCTCTTAACGTACTGATGAGTTTCTTCTGGTGTCACTTGCCTGCTTTTATGTGTATTTATTATCTGTGTCTGGTCCTTGTTATGGCCTGTCTGAATATCCACACATACACACACACACACACACACACACACACACACACACACACACACACACACACACACACACACACACACACACACTGAAATAAAGCTTCGGTTCAAACACAGATTGTCTTTGTTACACTGTCTGTATTGAACAATCGAACATTGTACAGACAATGATAGCAAGAAACCACCGAAAATGAATACTAGCCTTTACTGATCAGAGCAAAAACGCTGGTAAGTTGCTCCATAGACTTTATACTATACTGCATGTTACTACCTTTATTAGAGGGTTAGTAAATGTTGGCTGCACGAGTAAAAGCGCTAGGTGTGTAGCCTGAAGGAGTTCCCCAAGGATCTATTCTAGATGTTCTGTTTATGTTCTGAGTATTAAAGGTACAGTAAGTGAAAATCTTGTTGCTGATGGTCACATTATAGGCTCCACAGCTGTGGCTGCACCAGCAAAAAAATGCTACTCCTGAAATGGCACACCTTAACATGTGCCCTATGTAGCGGATTCAAATTATTAATAGTTATTAATATTAATAATATATTATTATATTAATTATATATTAATGCAGAAACATTAATATACCTCGAAGTTGGGGCACCAGGTTTGTTTTAAAGCTGAAACCACGCTTGTATCAATCTAGTCAACGCCAGATCAATTCAATGAGTTACCAGTTATGAACAACAATAACAACTTTCTTGTGATAAAACCAAATCAGTCTCTTATGCCATGAATTCTTCTCGCGGTTCAGTGACCTCTGCTTAAATCTGAAGAACAACGCACACAAAACCAGATTCCTTTTAACGTTTTATTAATCTAACACTACTGGATATATGAATAACATAATATGGAAATACTCAAATAAACAGAACAGAAAATGAGAGAACGATCAGAATGAGATGATGAACAGTGAATGAATCAATGAGTGAGTTGGTTGAGCAGACGTGCCCTCTCTGGTCCAGGTGCCACGGCCTCTGGGACAGGAATCGTCGCCCGCGATTGATGATGACGGCTCGGGTTCAGTGAAGTAACAGTCAGCCAGGCTGGACTTTCAGGGTGTTTTCAAAGCGTCAGCGCTACTTAAACTAGCCCAAAAAGCAAACGGGCTGGAATCTAACTTAACTAGTTCAATCAATCGGGCGGCAGGGTGGTGCGGTGGGTAGCACTGTCGCCTCACAGCAAGAAGGTTCTGGGTTCGATTCCCGGAGGCGGCCCTGGTGCCTTTCTGTGTGTAGTTTGCACGTTCTCCCCGTGTCTGCGTGGGTTCTCTCCGGGTTCTCCGGCTTCCTCCCACAGTCCAAAGACGTGCATTAGGTTGATTGGCTTCTCTCCATTGTGTGAGTGTGTGAGTGAATGGTTGTTTGTCTATGTGTTGCCCTGTGATGGGCGACCCATCCAGGGTGTACCCTGCCTCTTGCCCGTAGCCAGCTGGGATAGTCACCACCCGTGACCCCGCACTAGGGAGTAAGCGATTAAGAAGATGGATGGATAGTTCAATCAAAAACAGCGAGTCAATTAAGGACTGTTCGTAATAGTTTCAGTTTCGCAGAGTTTCTTGATGACTTTCTAACGTTACAAAAATCGTTGTTCGTTCGTGTTTCTAAGTTTAACTTAGGTTTACAAAATTTAAGAACAAATGAAAATTAAAGAAAAGTAATGTGACGCAAAAAGAAAAGGTGAAAGAAGTTTGAAGATAGAGGGTAATCCAATTCCACTAGGGTGTCACTGGTTTAAATACCTCTGGGGCAGTGGTCACTGCAGGGCGGAGAATTTAGTTCAACCAGTGGTGAAGAGTTCCACCTCTTCAGATCAGGAATCAAACTATTTGATTTGGATCGCTCCTAAATCTGGGATAACTAAGCTTTCCTCTTTTCATCAAGCTCAAAGTTCCATCACACCATAACACAATAAACATGTAATGATCACTTTGACACTCAAATAAGCAGAGAAGTCAGAATGGTTAAACAGCAATATTAAATGCATGGAATATTAAGGTCTTATATGTGGTCCCTTACAACGCTGTTACAAATGAAATGTTATTCATGATGCCTGGTCTTGTCTTATGTAACACCCAGTAGACACTAAAACATACACGAATAATAAATGCAAGCAAAATCAAATTATAAATGACCTAATCTGGACATTACTAATTAAACAATTGTAACACTTAGAAATGTAATACAATAATGAGGATACCGAATTGTAGCTGGTGGAAATAGTCCATGTGTATGTTGCACAGATTAAAAGAAGTAAAGGTGAGTCTCTCTATCTCAACTTTGTGCCTACACACAAAGGAAAGCATGGTGATGAGTTGAAGTCCCTTTGTAACTTTAGGAATTTCCTGGCAAATCTGTAGATCAGGCATTGAACATCACACAGAAACCAATCGAATATTAAATGAAAACATTTTGTCCACAGAACACAATGGCATCTGTTTCATGGAGGTTGAAAGTTCTGGTGCATCTGAACCAGAACCTGTGTCCAAATTAAGTCTCTTGTTCTCTTGATGAGCACATTCCACATTTTATGGCTGGTGGTCCCAGTTCTGGGAGAGACAGCTTCTTGGTGATAAATGTGACAGCCTGTCCTTTTGGCATGATAAGCAGAGGTGGAATCCTGAGAGATTTACAGGTAGATCAACAAAGTGGACTCATGGTTCTTTGATATGGACCTTTGAGATGTTGGCGCTAATTGGTGCCTGTTGTGATGGAAACCAGTCTCCTGTTGTGGAGAAAGATTCAGGGTCCCTTATCTGTGGGGACTGGAAAGGACATAGAGGCTCTTCAGTGAGGGAGTTAAGTTCACATGTAGGTCAGGTTACCTCAGTCCAGACGTGGACTGCTACACCTACATGGAGCACAACAAACACAATGTACAAGCCTCTGGCAGCGCTACTCTGAGGCATAATGTGAACCTGAGTCTATGTCGACAAGCTTCAAATTGAGGAGGAAACGCACTGTAACATGAGCCATTTTGCATAATTGGGCCTTTAAGCTACGTGTCCTATCTGCATCCCTCATTTAACTGGTTCCCATTACATTGCAAAAGACACATCATTATTGAAAGAAAACACGCAGACATTTATTTATTGGCCACTGGGGAATTGTCTCTGCACCTGTTCTCTACTCAACCTGTGTCACGTGTCATTAACAGCATCAACTCTGTTTTTTCTGTTTGATATTTTTTTCAACCAAAACCTTCCACAGCAGCCAAATGAAGCAGAACCAGGAGCCGCCCCCAGCAGTCGTCAGTGTTTGTGTGCTGAGTTTACAGTGAAGCTAAGGATGTCATGGACTCAGTCACTGCACCATTGTGTATGTTCAGTTCCGGTTTTATGTTCTTGTCACTTCCTGCCCCAGCCATTATTAGTTACTGCCAGCTTTACTTCCTGCTCCAGACCACACACCTGATCTCCATCTAGCCATCATCTGCCACTACTAAAGCACCACCTCTCACACCAACCCGTTGCCAGATTGTCTTTGTGTATTGACCAGCAATCCAGCGTAACTCTCATGACCTTGTACCTGTGTATGACCTCGCGTCTCCTGACCCTGATTCTCGCCTCATCTTTGATCCTGCCTTGCCGTGAGTTTGACCCTAGCCTGCCTTGACCGCTGCTTGCCTAAACCTTATCTGTATTGAACCTGCCTGATCTGTGTACTGACCTTCGCCCGCCTGACTACGAATTAAAGTGAATTGTGTTACCACTCAAACCTTGCCTTCGCTGTGCATGTGGGTCCGCTACCTCGGAAGCCGTGACAGTACAATCTGGCCAAACATGGACCCAGCCAGCGCCGAGACCATCCGAACCGAGCTCCAAGCCCAGGCGGAACGGATCCGCAAACAGGAGGAGCAGACCGGAGTGCTGCTCCAGGAGTTAGCTCAGCACGCGGCGCGACAAGAGGCGCAGGTAAACGCATATGGGGAACAACTGAGGCTACTTACCCAGCAACTCGCTGCGGGGCTGACGCCGGCGCCCGCTCCAGCTGTGCCCGTCGCTCCGACTCCGCGTCCTCCTGCACCGAACGTTCATCTGGGAGCTCCAGCACGCTTCTCCGGAGATTCAGGTGACTGTCGAGCGTTTATCACCCAATGTGAGATCCAGTTTGAGCTGCACGCGCCAGACTTCCCCACCGAGCGAGCCAAGGTGGCGTACGCCGTTTCCCACTTGGCGGGCAGAGCAGAGCTGTGGGCAACGGCCGAATGGCAGAATAACTCCGCCTGTATGAACACTTTCGCTGCCTTCTCCCTAGCGCTGAAGCGCATTTTTCAAGAAATAACGCCGGGACGCGAAGCGGCCCAGCGGCTAACGAGCCTCCGTCAGGGTGACCGACCCGCGGCGGCTTACGCCATCGAGTTCCGCACACTAGCTGCGGAGGCGGGGTGGGACTCCACCGCTTTGATCGACGTGTTCCTCGCAGGATTGGCGCGGCGGGTCAAGAACAGCCTGGCGGCCACCGAGCTTCCGTCGGAGTTGGACGAGGTCATCGCGCTCGCCATCAAGGTGGATCGCCGGTTGTGGAGCAGTGACCGCGAACGCAGGGAGGAGGAGCGAGCCACACCTCCCCGCCATCTTCGACCACCGTCTCGCAGCGCGGCGGCCCCACCCAATCTGACGGTACGAGGGATTCCGCAGCCGACCGCGCGTCGGACCACGCCCCATGCCCCGGGATTGGTGGAGCCCATAGAAGTGGTTAGGTCAGTACCCACCGGCGAACCAATGGAGGTGGGGCGGATCCGGTTGCCCGAAGCCGAGAAGAACCGCCGACGGGCACTCGGATTATGCTTGTACTGCGGCCAGCCTGGCCACATCGCTGCATCATGCCCAGTAAAAGCCCCCGCTCACCACTAGCCCGGAGGATAGTGGTGAGCCAGTCTTCTATGTGTCATGCCTCCGCCCGACCCATGCCCACCGTCACCTTATCCGTGAAACCCCAGTCTGTCCAGCAAGCGGTTCTGGTTGACTCAGGTGCCGACACCAGCCTTATGGACTCCAGACTCGTGAAACGGCTAGGGGTTAGCACGGTTCCCCTGCCCGCCTCGATGGAAGCAACAGCCTTGGATGGGCACCGGCTGTGGAGGGTGACTCACCGCACCGGCCCTGTAACTTTGACATTTGCCGACGGCCACTCCGAACAGATTCACTTTCACGTGGTCGAGTCCTCCTATCACCCGGTCGTGCTTGGCTACACCTGGCTTCGCCGACACAACCCCCGCCTCGACTGGAGGACCGGGGAGGTGGTGGAGTGGGGTTCCAGCTGTCACAATTCATGTTTCGGGGCAGGGTCCGAGGCCACGGCAGAACCGGTCCCGGAGCCCAGCATGGAGGAGATCGACCTGTCTGAGGTACCATCCTGCTATCATGACCTCCAAGCCGTTTTTAGCAAGGTCAAAGCCACCAGCCTGCCGCCGCATCGGGCACACGACTGCGCGATCAATCTCCGCCCCGGAACCACGCCACCCAAGAGCCGGCTATACCAGCTCTCCGCTCCGGAACGCCAAGCCATGACGGCGTACATCAACCAGTCCCTGGCCGCTGGCCTCATCCGTCCATCCTCCTCGCCGGCGGGGGCCGGATTCTTCTTTGTGGGGAAGAAGGACGGGTCCCTGCGACCTTGCATTGATTACCGGGGGCTTAACGCCATTACCGTTCGGGACTCCTACCCCTTACCTTTGCTCTCGTCCGCTTTCGAGCTCCTAGCCGAAGCCAAGATCTTCACCAAGCTTGACCTGAGGAATGCTTACCACCTAGTTCGCATCAGGGAGGGGGATGAGTGGAAGACGGCGTTTAATACCCCCACCGGACACTATGAATATCTCGTCATGCCATTTGGACTCACCAACGCGCCGGCCGTCTTCCAGGCGCTGGTGAACGACGTGCTAAGCCCCATGATTAACGTGTTTGTTTTCGTCTATTTAGACGATATCCTGGTTTTCTCTCGGAGTGAAGAAGAACATCGTGATCATGTACGCCAGGTCCTGAGAAAGCTGCTGGAGCAACCGGTTATACGTCAAGGCAGAAAAGTGCGAGTTCCATGTCACCACCATCTCGTTCCTAGGTTTCGTGATCTCCCCGGAGGGAATTCAGATGGACCCCGTCAAGACGCAGGCTGTGACGGAGTGGCCCGTTCCCCAGTCTCGTCGGGACGTCCAACGGTTCCTGGGGTTTGCAAATTTCTATAGACGCTTTATCCGCCGCTTCAGCACAATCGCTTCCCCCCTTCATGCTCTCACTTCCCCCAGGACAACTTTCCAGTGGACCCCAGAAGCCAATCGGGCGTTTCTCCAGCTCAAGGCCAGTTTCACCTCGGCCCCGGTGCTGCAGATGCCGGACCCGGCTCGTCAGTTCGTGGTGGAGGTAGACGCATCGGACTCCGGCGTGGGTGCGGTACTGTCCCAGCGTGATCCTGAAGGTGGGCGACTGCATCCATGTGCCTTCTTGTCCCGCAAACTCTCCCCTGCAGAACGCAACTATGACATCGGTAACCGGGAACTACTCGCGGTCAAGGTGGCTCTGGAAGAGTGGCGTCACTGGCTCGAGGGCGCCGAGCAGCCGTTCCTGGTGTTCACCGACCACAAGAATTTGGAATACATCCAAACCGCTAAGCGTCTGAACTCCCGCCAAGCCCGTTGGTCCTTGTTTTTCTCCCGTTTCAACTTCCACCTCTCCTACCGCCCAGGGTCAAAGAATACCAAGCCGGATGCCCTATCCCGAGTCCACGAGTCAGAGGAGGAGGTGGAGTCGCCATCGACTATCCTGCCTGCATCTTGCCTAGTAGGGGCGGTCACCTGGTCTGTCGAGGTTCGGGTGAAGGAGGCCACCCGGGGTTTGCCTCCACACCCAGCGTGCCCGCCGAATCGGCTGTTCGTGCCCCCGGAGCTTCGGGGGGAGGTGATCCACTGGGCCCACACCTCCACTTTTAGCTGCCACCCGGGAGTCCAACGGACAGCTTTTGTGGTGGGCAGTCGTTTCTGGTGGCCGTCAGTCCTCAAAGACATCAGGGAGTACGTGGCAGCCTGCCCAGTCTGTTCGACCCACAAGACCCCTAACCAGCGCCCTCCGGGGTTCCTCCAGCCTCTGCCCGTGCCCCATCGACCCTGGTCCCACATAGCACTGGATTTCGTCACGGGGTTACCCCCCTCCGGGGGGAACACAGTCGTCCTCACAGTAATCGACCGGTTTTCCCGATTAACCCATTTCATTCCTCTGCCCAGACTCCCGTCGGCCAAGCAGACGGCTCAGGCGGTGCTTGAGCACGTGTTCCGGCTCCATGGGTTCCCCAAGGACGTGGTCTCCGATAGGGGCCCCCAGTTTGTCTCTCGGTTCTGGCATGAGTTTTGTTCCCTGCTCGGGGCCCAGGTCAGCCTGACGTCCGGATACCACCCGGAGTCTAACGGCCAGACCGAGAGGACCAATCAGCAGTTGGAGACCGGGCTTCGCCTCCTTGCCTCCACCAACCCATCCACCTGGAGTCAACAGCTCCTCTGGGTAGAATATGCCCACAACACCCTGCCTTGCTCCTCCACAGGTCTGTCACCGTTCCAGTGCGCATACGGCTACCAGCCCCCACTCTTCCCATCACTGGAGGGGGAGGTCGTCATCCCGTCCGCACATGCCCTCCTTCGCCGTTGTCGACGCACCTGGTTGAGAGCGCGCCGTGCCATGCTCGCAAGTCAAGAGCGCCACAAGAGGGCAGCGGATCGTCGTCGGTCACAGGCACCCAGCTATGCCGTAGGTCAGCAGGTGTGGCTCTCCACCAGGGACCTACCCATCAAGACCCAGTCACGTAAGCTGTCGCAAAGATTCATTGGACCCTTTTTCATAGAGCGTATCATTAACCCATCTTCTGTCAGACTCCGCCTGCCTAGAACCATGCGTATCCACCCTACCTTCCACGTCAGTCGACTCAAGCCATTCCACTCTAGCCCTCTGGTTCCTCCCACGCCCCTACCTCCTCCACCACGGCTCATCGATGGGGGCCCGGCTTACACGGTCCGAGCATTGCTGAACAGTCGGCGGCGGGGTCGGGGGCTGCAGTACCTCGTTGACTGGGAGGGGTACGGACCAGAGGAGAGATCATGGATCCCGGCACGGGACATCCTGGACCCCAGTCTCATTCGGGAGTTCCATCAAGCCCACCCGGACCTCCCTGGGCCGTCTGGGAATCCGCCCTAGACGGGGGGGTTCTGTCATGGACTCAGTCACTGCACCATTGTGTATGTTCAGTTCCGGTTTTATGTTCTTGTCACTTCCTGCCCCAGCCATTATTAGTTACTGCCAGCTTTACTTCCTGCTCCAGACCACACACCTGATCTCCATCTAGCCATCATCTGCCACTACTAAAGCACCACCTCTCACACCAACCCGTTGCCAGATTGTCTTTGTGTATTGACCAGCAATCCAGCGTAACTCTCATGACCTTGTACCTGTGTATGACCTCGCGTCTCCTGACCCTGATTCTCGCCTCATCTTTGATCCTGCCTTGCCGTGAGTTTGACCCTAGCCTGCCTTGACCGCCGCTTGCCTAAACCTTATCTGTATTGAACCTGCCTGATCTGTGTACTGACCTTCGCCCGCCTGACTACGAATTAAAGTGAATTGTGTTACCACTCAAACCTTGCCTTCGCTGTGCATGTGGGTCCGCTACCTCGGAAGCCGTGACAAAGGAGCAACCCAGTCACTTCATTATTAGCAGCTTCTGCCAAGGTAGAGTATTTCTGATGAACACATGAATATGTTCTAGCTCCGCCACTATTTTTATTATTTGCCTCTTTACATTTTGGGATCATGTTGGTGTGTGTTGTTGCTGAGCCTGTAACTTATTACATCACTACATAACATTCGGTCTCAGCCTGTCACATGTCATTTGGTTAATGCTGCCTAAACTGGTATCATGGACTAATTTGAAGTGTGTTGTCTTTTTCCACAGGTCATGACTCTTAACTCCTCCCTCAGCGTCATCGTTTTCCTTCATCCCCTCTTCTCCTCCAACGCATCGTTACGTTCCATCCTAATGTGCTACGAATACTCCTCAGGGCGCGTTATCTTCCCTGTGTACACCTTCACCAACGTCCTCATTTTCTACCCGCTACACGTCCTTGTTTTCTATGTGGGTGTGAAACAACGCAGTAACCAACGCTCTGCACTGGGTGCGACGCGATGGAGCCACAATGACCTCTTCACCTTCCACACAATCCTAATGGAGGGCTTGGGCGTGTGGGCCCTAGTCTTGTTCAGTTATGGCGTTTGTGTAGAGAGTGAGAAGGTGATCTCGATCTCGATATTCCTGTTCTGCATGTTTTTCCCTGGACTGACCTTTTTGGACTGTCTGACATGCGTGGAGCGATACCTGGCTGTGGTTCACCCCATGATCTACCGGCGCCAACAGGAAAGAGGAGCGTCCAGGATCAGAAACGTCAGCATCGCGTTTGTGTGGCTGCAGTGCTTGGTGTGCGTTGGTGTGGAAGCTCTGTACCAGCCTTATTTCCCCACCGTCCCTTTTCTTTGCCTCCTGGGCTTTTCCATACTCACTATCTCATACTGCAGCTTGTCTATTCTCTGTATCCTGATTGGCCCTGGCCCGGGCGAGGCCGGCAGGTCTAGGGAGGGCTTCGACCAAACTAGGCAGAGAGCCTTTCACCTTACCATCATCATCCTGGGGGCGCTGCTCCTGCGCTTCCTTGGTCTCTTCCTTTGTTTCGGCTTGGTCAACTTGGTGACAATCAGTGAAAACGTGTGCGTGTTGATGAATTCTGGCATCTGGTTGGCTCTCCCCAGCAGCCTGGTGCTGCCTCTGCTGTTTCTGCAGAGAGCTGGAAGACTACCATGCTGCAGACAGAGCCCTGAGCCAGAGTGAGACGTGGGTTCAGATGATACATAACCATAGTTTGCATGGAACATC
This sequence comes from Betta splendens, assembly GCF_900634795.4. Classification (NCBI taxonomy): domain Eukaryota; kingdom Metazoa; phylum Chordata; class Actinopteri; order Anabantiformes; family Osphronemidae; genus Betta; species Betta splendens. The sequence continues at coordinate 27,574,434 of NC_040882.2, read as the reverse complement.
TGGGTAACATACAAGTCTATGTGTCTGTCTGAGAGTCTCACATTTGTACACTGATGGGGACAATGACTCAGGCAACCTGTCCAGGTTATATGTGAAGTGATTCCTCCAAAAGTTAAAAACATATTTACCCACTAAACTGAATCGCAACTATGCTGCACACAATTTATGAACACAATAACATAGTAAATACAAATGAACTCATTTATGATGACTTGTTTTCTGTTTGCTGCAGCATTTAAACCTCTGAACAACAAACCATGATCATGTCTTAGTTTGTATTATTTAACACATTTGTGTGTCCTCCTCCTCTGACAAGCAATACATTTTTTCGGTTTTGAACAGTTCATCCTCTCTTGATACAAAAATAAAATTCAGAAAGAGAAGTTAAAAGTTCAGGGAGAGTTTCTTTGAATGATGAATCAACAGTAAAACCTGTCTGAATATATTAGTTTGTGTCACAGTGTGTGGAGTCATTTTATTTTGTCATCACTATTCAACACATCTTGTTTCTTCGTCTGTCAGTTACTTACATATAGTGTCTATGTCATACTGTACATCCACCTATTAAATACAGTTAAAACAATTCCAGCCACTTAAAGATAATGTTTATTTAAATAATTACATGTATATAAGGTAAAACATGCAGACTTCAAACAGAAAGGCTCTGGGCGACCCTGGAATCGATCCCAAGACCTCGCAGAATGAATGTAAAAATTAATTTTAAAAGTAAAAATTTCACAGCTCACTGTCTGAGCTCAAGGATCAACTGAACCATCTTGAAACATCCTGGAAACACCATTCATCAAACGTGGCCTCATTGTCACCAGGACAAACATGTTGAGGTCACATTTAGATCAAATAGGCTAGGTTGAGCTCCAGCTTTACTAACCTTGTAGTGGGACACTCAACACCTGAGCTCATAAACAGGCTTTAAATCCAACTGTAAGTATTACTGATACTTATCACTACCAATATCAATAATGTGTGAATGTGGAAATTGTGGTGTTGTATGTCATGACTTTTATTAAGTAGTATGGGATATGTATAACAATGCACATATGTATGTATATGATATGTATATGTTTGTATGAGTATGTGCACACACCTTACACACACTATTATTGGTATTAGTATTAATCTCCAAGGTAAACCACAGTACAACAGTTGTTTAGTTATGAATGTGTTAGCCTAAGGTACATCCCTGCTTATTCATTTTGCACCGATTGTTTCATTAAAAGATTTGCTTGGTTTCAGCAGCTGGTTGCACCCCTTACTCCCCCCCCCCCCCCCCCACACCCTCCCGCATACACACCCTAAAGCAGAAACCTAACCTGTCCACCAACACAGCAACATCACACATTTTGAATTAGCTAAATAAACCATTAAATAAACCATAAATCAAGAAGAGTATATATATTCTATTTATACTCCTCTTGTTAAAGCAAAGCTGTCCATCACAATATGGCACTCAGCGTAAGATATGCTGCTTGCTAAACTGCTGGACAGAATAAAAAAAAACAAAAAACAGATCAAATAGGCTACAATGTCCTGCTCCTCCACCAGGTTAGCTGCAGAGCAGCAGTAGCTAATCACCTGGAAGCTGGGAGTCACCGCTTAGAGCTTATGCTGATCATTTGTTCCTGCAGAGGTAGATGAGTTTAACCACAGTTAATGAATGGAGAACATCCACCTTCTACCAAACTTTACCATGAACCTTTCTTAAACGTGAACGCGTGTAAAAGTTAGTTTGCAGCTCTTTAACATCTGTGAGTCCAGGAATGATGGCGTTTAACAGTTTGCTTTTATTTCCCCCATAACCTGAAGTTAGTACACAACTATTTGTACTGTAGAGTACTGGGACATATAGTAACACTATGTCCTCAGACTCCCTTACAGGTCACACACCACAGCAGCAACGTTCTAAAGAGGATATAGTGTAAACCAGTAGAGTCATAGTAACCAAGACCTAAAACATCCCTAAAATTCAACAATGATCATTTCAGACAGAGACAGGACATGAGGTGAGTGTTTTCTGCTACTTCATCTAGTTTATGACCCTTGACCTGACTCTTCTGTTTGTGTACAACTTGGCAGTTTCCCCGACCGCTGCAAATACAGCAGCGGTAGCACCAGGCTGCCTGGGAGCGAGAACCACACGAAGGACATCAGAGCTACACATGAGTCTCTGACGTCCAGCAGCGATGACGCGTTCATGGCCGAGCACACCAGGACCCCCCCTAAGCTGAAGAGCAGAGTTCCCAGCACAGCAGCGAGCGTGAGGAACGCCCTCTGCTTGGACGGGTCCCCCTGCTCCCGGTTCCGGCCGGCCTCCCCCGGTCCAGGGCGCCTGAGAGCACAGAGAACAGCGACGCTGCAAAAGGACACGACCACAAGGGCCACGACCAAGTACCCGAAGAACACAGACAGGTTCACTTCTGCCGAGGTCACAGGAATCAAGCCTAACAACACAACTAACTGCAGCCAGACGCCCCCGATGCTGATCTTCCTGATCCTGTGACCAGCGTCGCTCTTGAGACGTAGGTAGGAAACCGGGTGCACGACGGCCAGGTAGCGCTCCACACACGTCAGCACGTGGAACTGCATCTTCATAGACCACAGGGTGCAGAAGAAGTCATACAAGAAGATGAGGACGTCGGGCATCTTAGAGAATGCAGCAACACAATAAAGAACCGAGCCCAAGGCTTCGATCATGACCATGGCAGCCAAGTTATAGGCGAAGATGTCTGAAGAACTCATGGCTGCTGCTGCAGCGGTGCAACGCAGGTCCCTCCAGCGGCGACATCCCAGGAAGAGGACGACGACGCAGACGGGGAACATGAGCAGGACGTTGGTGAAAGAGAAGGCGGTGAGAATGAACACCCCCATGGTGGATCTGGAGCATTTGTCCAAGGAAGGACAGAGGGATGAGTTGGACGAGCAGAGGTCACGAGAGGTCGGCGGATCAAAGGACGAGAGGTTGGCGGACGGGTCGGAATCCATGGCCTGAAGGAGGACAGACGCAGCTTTAGTGGAAGCAACAGCCAAAACACAGCGACAAGAGTCACGAAGCCTCACATTCATTCCAGGCATTAAACGAAAGCATTAAATGAGCTCTGTTGGATAAATGACTCTCAAACGCAGGCGAAGGAGGCAACTGTGTCACATCCAGGACCAGGAGCAGCAGAACCAGACTCAGCCTTCATTAAAGCTTCATTCACAAGTAATAACACAAACACTGAATCGAACCCGCATGCACAAAGTTGATCATGTGCATAAAATGATTAACCACAGACACTAATGAAGTCAGCTGGATCCTCGTTGCTGTAGAAATCCTCTGAGTCAAAGTCACCTGGATGACTGAGACTCTCCACCAGCATAGACATTAATGCTGCAATGATGGTTTCAGGAACTCACCTGAGTCTGGGTGTCAGTTTGTTCTTTCTGTCGCCTTCCACAGATTATGACCCGGGTGCATGTCCCGTCCAGGTGGAAGCCGGACTGAGGGTCTTTTGCATGTTGCAAAACTGATGCAGATTTTCTGATACTTTCACGGTAAATTGACAAGCAGGCAAATGTTTGTTTCCCACGTCTCCTGTGGACACGACGGGACTGAGCTGTGCCTCATTGGAACTCACGTCAAGCAGCAGAGTCTCGTCACGACACTCACCTTTTCAGAGCAGGCAGAAAACGTCATTTGACTATAAACAGTAATATTAAAATGTGCACATGATAATAATGACAGCCAGCTGTCGTACTGTTCATCAGCCCATAGATTAGCATCTGCACCAACACTGGTAGAAATGAATGAGGTTCCATAGAACGCGCTGGCTTCAACCAGGCGCCGTCCTCGTGCGTCCTCAAATAATATTTCTCTGGAAAACAATTACCAATGTTGTTTTATGCATTTTATTCTTACACGCCTCATGTAATCAGGACACAGCGCTGGAGGAGGGAGGAGCTGCTCCTCTCAGCGCCTGCATGAAACTATTACTGCAGCGTGAGGAGGAGGCTCAAAACAAATCCTGTGTTGTATTCAAATCTGAAGGTGTCGCTGGTTCTGAGCACCTGCTGCTCGGCTGCTGAGGCAGGTGTCATGTGTGTGTATGTGGGAGGTCTGTGGCTGCAGTGAGTGGGAACATCTTCATGAACCTGAGACCCTCACTGTTGAACAAACCCATTACTCCAAGCTGTTTCCTCATTGTCCTGCAGTCCTACAGTCAGTGAGACCGATGTGACCACACATCCATTCATGTAACGTCACTCTTTCTCTTTATTGGTTTATTTCAAGTCAACCTTGTTCCAAAAACTCTCAAACGAGACACTGTAGAGGGAAACGCTGCTCCTGTTTCCTATTCAGACACCAGCACTTCACTGTCCTGTGTTCACTGTGGGACAAACCAACTTCGCTTACCAAAATAAAGGTCTGACTGCTGACCGTGCACATGGTTGTGGCTGGTTCTTTACACTGACCTCACCCACTGTGAGTGTGTTCACTGTGTGGTAAAATGTGCCGTGTGCCTGCAGGACTGTGGATTCTTTGCATATTATAAAACAAGTAAACTATACTTTAGTTTAGAACAACGTATTATTGTGGCAATTTATGACCGAAGTCAAAGATTTACTAGTTTGTTAGATTTTAAATATAAAAAAAAAAAGATTAACTGTAAAAACACACAAACATTTGTACTAATGAAGCAACATATCTGAATAAAAGGGAAAAAATATTCCATGATGATAAACTGTCATGATTACACTCATTCTACAATAACTAATTACTAACTAACAATGTTAGAACATATAAAGTAATGAACATAAACATCACATGTGATTTTAGAGACCCACCATAGGAGCTACACACAGTTTAAATGTACTGTGTCAGTGATGGCAGCTCATCTTTCTCTGGTGGGGCTCATAGCTTTTCTGCCTCCTGGTAGTTTTCCGGCTCGTTGCAGGAACAGCACAGGCAGCACCAGGCTTCCAGGAGCAGACAACCACATGGCCGATGAGCCCACTGCACAACCAGCATCAGTCAGACTCAGGGAGAACATCACACTACAAACCAGTACGGCCACCAGCCTGGAGGTCAGCGCTACCAGTACGGCCACCAGCCTGGAGGTCAGCGCTACCAGTACGGCCACCAGCCTGGAGGTCAGCGCTACCAGTACGGCCACCAGCCTGGAGGTCAGCGCTACCAGTACGGCCACCACCGTGTGAAAGGCCCTCTGCTTTGACCGCCTGGACCGGCCTGGACCCGGGTGCTTCAGAACACGGAGGATGGAGAAGGTGCAGAAACAGATGACGACCAGGAAGAAGAACATGAGGCCGAAATAGAGGGAGGTTAAAATCACTTGAATCCAACCCGTCATACTACAGCACAGCAGCCAAACGCACCCAGAGCTGACGTTCCTGATCCTGACCCCACCCGCCTGTTTCAAAGCCAGGTAGGCGACGGGGTGCACGACGGCCAGGTAGCGCTCCACACAGGTGAGGAGGTGGAACAGAGTCTGTCCAGGAACGGTGAGGGCGAAGATGGAGAACCCCGCCCACTGCAGCCTGCTGGAAACAGCAGAACAGTAACAGCCAGACGCCAGGATGCTGAGCGTGTCCGTAGCAGCCATGTTGTAGGTCAAACAGTCAGAGTGGCTCATCACTGCAGCTGCAGCAGACGAGCGCTGCCGCCGCCGTCGCTGGGCGCCTACATAGATGATGAAGAGCCACAGAGGGAGGTAGAGGAGGAGGCTGGTGATGAGCTGGGATGTGAAGATCAGGTTTGTCAATCTGGATTCGAAGCAGCTGGAGAATAAATGACTGAGAGACGAGTTGGACGACATGTCTGTCTGCAGTGAGCTGAGGAGATGGAGGGAGAATGAGAGTAAAATCAGCCAGAACAGAGCGAGTCACTGCCCCAACACGTGCTCTGATCGGATTATTGGCCTGTTACGTCGTTTGCATTGCTTTGGATCGGAGGAAAATCAAAGTCCGTATCTTTAGGGAGCTCCTCCAGACACTAAATAAATAAATAAATTTGTCTAGATCACTGAGAAGATTCATTCCATTATTGCTTCAAAGGTCCAGGTTCACAAAATATGTTTAAGCTGATGAACTCAAACTCACCTGTGCTGTTTGTCCTGCTCCTGTTTTCATCCAGTGGAGAGGGTTCTGGTTCTGGTCCTGCGGCTGCTGTCCAGTTCTGACTGTCTCCGCCCTCACAGTTCTGCTCATCTCGCTCTGTGTTCACATCGTCAGCTCCATGAGGGTGGACTGTATGAAAGTCTGTCGATGGATCATTCAGAGAACCGCCCTCTCGTGGATCTTTGTTGCCACCAACTCCAAAACGCATTTTACTAATAACAAACATACAAGATACACGTTTATTTAAAATTTGTCAGAATTTGCCATTTTGTTTTGAGAAACGACACTTGTCTTCTGCATTTGACCCTTAGAGCTCATACCCGTAACCCTGGGGACGCAGTGGGCTGTGCCTGGCTCAAGGACACACCTGGGCTCCACTGGGTTTGAACTGGCAACCTTTCCAGACCCACACGACAGCTTGAGCTAACAGCCATTAACGAAGCTGCGCTAATGTATTTACTGAACCAGGAAGCTGCTTGGGCTTAAGAGCGGAAGGTGAATATGGGCCAAATGTTCAGCTTTCATTTACACAACCTGGTGCTCGACGCAGTCAGTGCAAACAAGAATTACGCAACAAAATCGTCAATATTTTCAGATGTCTTTGTACATTTCAGCCCGGTTTTTGAAGAAGTCTGATTCTAAAGTCCTAGAACTTGCACCTCATCGTTCCTTGACACCTGATAGGATTCAAATAGCCTGCAACAAAAGCAGGTGTTTATTCAAATTACTAGTTTATATAGATAGCTGTGCTTTTTTCAGTCAGTCACATTCTAACCTCGCATGCAAACGATATATTTGATTGTGTTGTACTTTAATAACTTGCTTCTGTTTTGCTACTGATCTTACTTGATAAGGAAACCAAACTTTGAATGAAAGTAGATTATTATGAGATTGGAGGAGCAGTAACTTGAGAAAAGCAGAAGAGCAGCTGAGATGCTGTGACTGAGTGGTGCATGTGATGGAGCAGGTGAGGTCATCACAGGGTAACGTTTAGCATCCTGCTACAGCATCAGTTACAGCTCTGAGAGTAGAAGCTGATGGAAAATGAACCAGGTTGTTTTCGCAGCAGCAAAATCTGGAGACAAATAATCCTGGTGGAATTTCACTGTAAACTCTACTGACAAAAAATCAAAAAGGCACATCTCCCTGCAGACTCTCATTGCATTGAGGGGAAAACAGTCTCTATCAAAATGACCTCCTTAAAGTGATACTGAGTGTCAGTCTGAGATGGAGATGGTGAGTTCAGTTCTAAGACTCAGGTTGTTTTTTCTAGTGTTAAATCAGACTCAAAACACTCCCTAGATTTTTAAATGAAAAGTAACTAAATGGAAAAACTAACCTGGAGGGAGGGTAAAACAGGGAGAACTTGGAAATGATGATGTGTTAAGGTGTGTTTATGTGTAATGTGTATGTACACATAAACACACACATTACAGACTTTAGAATGAAACTATTTTTTCATTTTGTGAATAACAAGGAATTAAATATCAACTGGCCAAAAGTGGCCTTGAAGGAGTTGAGGTGTAGTTTGTGTTTATTACTCATTTTTATGACTCATGAGCTGAACTTAACGCTGACTGGTTTCAGGAGACGCTGCAGTGACTCAATGCGAACAGCTGGTGGCGTCGTTCACTAACATGAGGTCTGAAGGTCTTGGACCTGCTGCGTTTGGTTCAGTCTGAACCGGAGCCAGGTCCAAACCCATAGGTTCTGGTTCCCACACGCTGCACTGCGGCCGCCCTCAGAAGCAGAGTTCTTCCTAAACGTGGGATCTAGGAGGTTTCAACTATCATTGAGGGTAGGATACGACCCTATTAGTCCCACAATGGATGTTTTCAGCAGCAATTTGACGGAAAAAAGGAAAAGGTAAAACAACAACATCCCAAGAAAACCAAGACTTGTTTAACTTCAACAGATAAAATAGTTTCTTTTAGTTAAAGGTTTTTTTAAGTGCTGCCAAAACATGCTTGAGTTGTTATAAACGTGTTTTTTAAATATTACCTCACATTATTTGATCCCCTCATAAGTTGGACCGAGCTGCTCTGATGGAACGCTGATGAAAGGGGAGTTTATTGGAATTTACAAAAGAGAAAGAGAAAGAAACTCAGTATCAGGATGAATCTGATCCGTCTGATTCTGGTTCTGGTTCCTTATCTGAGACTTCACCTCAACCAGTGCTCAACCAGTGGAGCTGCTGTGGGAGGAACTGGCGGCAGCTTTTAAATATTTATATATGAAAACATGAGTGAGGCAATCTTTAAAAAGATTTAAAACAGCTTCAGTAAAAAAAAGAAAAACCTCTCTGTTCGACTACGGTGGAGCGTGTGTGTGGCCCAATCAGACTGATGCACCGTCTCATCCTGTCACAGTGTGTGGAGATGTTCACATTCTCACACCTGCATCACTGGCGTCTGAGGATCAGAGAGGAAGGAGCCCTAAGTCTCAACAGACAGAGACACAACTCCTGTCCTTGGGTTTGGAGCTAGAGTCCAGAGTCTATCAGACAGAGACGACCATTGAACAATAGGTGAAATGTCAAATACATAAAACAGAAGTAGGACAAAACATAGATATTACTGCAGAACACAAGTCATAAATCATATAATAACTGCATAGAATAAGGATGAAACAATTTTCCCATAACAAGAGTTAAGAGCCCCCAGAACGCGTCTCCTGCGGTCCACTCGGCTGTGCGGCCTGCGGATCAGAACCAGGACGCGTGTCAGAGGTCAGAAGTCACCGAAACCTGGAGACACAAACCTGTGACTGACCGTCTTCAATGAGCAGCTCCACGGTTCTGCTGAAGTCAGCGCTGGCTCTGATTCTGTGACCCGTTCCGCTCACAGAAATGAAGCACTGATGGGTTCCTGCGTCGGCTTCTGTGACATTCTTCAGAACCACAGACCCGTCTCCGTCCTGTCTCAGCTCCACTCGGCCCACGAACCTTGGATGCAGGTAGTTCTGGTAGAGGTGCTGATCCCGGTAGAAGAAGACGTAGCCGGCGGAGCTCAGCTCCGGTCGGGTCCATTCCAGCAGGGACACGTGGGCCCCAGTGGAACCAGCACACTGGAGCAGGGCGTCTCCTCCCACCGGCACCAGCACCCGGTTCTGTCCTGCAGGTCACAAAACGGCCATGACCCACGAGAACGCGTGACCTGGGCTCCATCAGAACCTCCTCTGTCCAGTTGTCTCCTTCTACCAGAACTTGTTCCGTGTCACTGCCCGAGGGGCTAAACCGGAACCAGTGTGGGTTTCATGAAGGAGCGGCATTTACTCCTTTAAACACATCACACCGACGATCTGACAGCGGGTTCTACTGTAGAAAACCATGTAAAACAGCCGCAAGCTCATGAAGCGGAACCGGCACCAGAATCATCCAGCTCTGAGTGCGACCAGTGCAGCGGAGCGACAGAATCAGAGACGAGCGACGGGTTCACGGAACCGGAAGCACGCGACAGATCTCACCTTCAGACGAAGCCGAAATGATGAACAGGAAACTCAGCAACGGAGACGTGTCCCTCATTCTGACGTCACTGAACCTGAGAATGAAGCTGCAGACGACGAGCGGCTTTAAGACCTTCACTTCTGCTTTCAGGTGGCTTTTTCATTTTCGTTTTTGATATTAGATAAAACACAACCAAACAACGTGTCCCTTTAGCGGGAAACACCTACAGTTTCATCTGCACAAACACAAAAACAAACACAAACAGCTGGGTTTTTCCAAAAGTCATCACAAATTCCCAGTAAAAACCCAGACGAGTGTGAGCTCGAACCCCAGATCAATACATCAATGCTCATCAATGAGGAGCCGCCTGATTGGCTGGAAGCCCGGTACCGTCCAGGCTCCATCTCTGATGCTGGCGTCAGAACCACGTCGTCCAGCGGAGGTGGAGCCGTCGCACTGGACTCGAGCAGACGACCATCAGACCGTCATTCAGACACGCTGGTCATTTCTCAGTTTCTCAGTTCCCAGTTCCCACAGACCAGTCCAATCATGAGGTACAACCTATTTGACTGGACACGTGAGTTCACAGCATCTGCTGTAAAACACTGACGTCACTCTGCTCCACCAGCTCAGCGGGAGCTTCGCTGCCACCTGGTGGCGTCAGGGCATAACTGCACCCGGTGCGGCGTCGAGCCTGTGGCTCATCTGCTCCTCCAACCAGGGGCGCATATATAATATTATAGCTCCTAGCTGGGGGTGTCTGCTTCTAGACAGGTTCACTGGTTCTAGGCTGGTTCTTGTCTGGTTCTAGGCTTGATTCTGGCTGGCCCTTGTCAGGTTCTTGTCTGGTTCTAGACTGGTTCTAAGTTGGTTCTAGGCTGGTGCTTGTCTGGTTCTAGACTGGTTCTAGGCTGGTTCGTGTCTGGTTCTAGGCTTGTTTCTGGCTGGCTCTTGTCAGGTTCTTGTCTGGTTCTAGACTGGTTCTAGGTTGGTACTTGGCTGGTTCTGGACTGCTTCTTGTCTATTTTTGGCTTGTTTCTGGCTGGCTCTTGTCAGGTTCTTGTCTGGTTATAGACTGGTGCTTGTCTGATTCCTGGTTGGTTCTTGTCGGGTTCTAGGCTGGTTCCTGGATGTTTTTTGTCTGGGTCCTGGTGGGTTCTTGTCTGGTTCTAAGTTGGTTCTAGGCTGGTGCTTGTCTGGTTCTAGACTGGTTCTAGGCTGGTGCTTGTCTGGTTCTAGACTGGTTCTAGGTTGGTTCTAGGTTGGTCCTAGACTGGTTCTAGGCTAGTTCTTGTCTGGTTCTAGACTGGTGCTTGTCTGATTCTAGACTGGTTCTTGTCTGATTCTAGACTGGTTCTAGGCTGGTTCTTGTCTGGTTCTAGACTGGTGCTTGTCTGATTCTAGACTGGTTCTTGTCTGATTCTAGACTGGTTCTAGACTGGTTCTTGTCTGGTTCTAGACTGGTCCTAGAGACTGGTTCTTGTCTGGTTCTAGACTGGTTCTAGGCTGGTTCTAGGTTGGTTCTTGTCTGATTCTAGACTGGTTCTTGTCTGATTCTAGACTGGTTCTAGACTGGTTCTTGTCTGGTTCTAGACTGGTTCTAGGCTGGTGCTTGTCTGGTCCTAGACTGGTTCTAGGTTGGTTCTTGTCTGGTTCTAGACTGGTTCTTGTCTGATTCTAGACTGGTTCTAGACTGGTTCTTGTCTGGTTCTAGACTGGTTCTAGGCTGGTGCTTGTCTGGTCCTAGACTGGTTCTAGGTTGGTTCTTGTCTGGTTCTAGACTGGTTCTTGTCTGATTCTAGACTGGTTCTAGACTGGTTCTTGTCTGGTTCTAGACTGGTTCTAGGCTGGTTCTTGTCTGATTCTAGACTGGTTCTAGACTGGTTCTTGTCTGGTTCTAGGCTGGTTCTTGTCTGGTTCTAGACTGGTTCTAGGCTGGTGCTTGTCTGGTTCTAGACTGGTTCTAGGCTGGTTCTTGGCTGTGTGGACCCTGTTGTTTTGTATTTGAGATCAATTCACGTGATGCTGCTGCTTGTTTCTCTTGAAGGATGGTGGTGCAGAGGGGATTTCTCTTCTTCTCTGACGCAGCATCGTGGTTTTCCTCTCAGTTTGGTTTCATTAAAGCTTGAGATATTTCTACACACTTTGTATTGATTGTTGTCTTGTTAATGTCCAGTACGGAGTTCTGTTAAAATGCCTCTAAATGTTTGCTGATAGTTTCTCTTCTCGCCTCTGTCTGGACGGGTCTTTATTTCCATCCTGCTCCTCTGCTTTGTTTACTGGTGACTACAGCGTTGTGTGTTTAACTCGCTGCATCTCGTCCCCTCCACAGGAAGCAGGAGCTGCTGAGGTTCCAGATCACATGAAGATGGAGCAGACGTCTCTGCGGTGGTGTCTCAGTGAGTACAAACAGCTTTAATGAATATAAGTCATTGTGTGTGGGTTCTGGAGACAGTCAGGGTTCCGTGCAGGACAACATATGATGAGAACAGTTAATGAAGAGCCGTCAGACGTGTGAAACGTCAGACGACATGGAACACGTGAACCAGGAGCCTGTGACGCTCATTTCTCATTCATTGTGACCTGAGTCTCTTTCATCTTTAGTGCTGAGCTTCATCCTGTGCTGCAGCTCAAACCAAGGTCAGTGAGTGTAAAACACCCCCACAGACGAGATCAAGGTGATCACTCATATTTTACTAAAACCAGTCAGGAGGTTACGAGGCTCTGAGCAGCAGAGATGCTTGTTCACAGTTACAGTAATATGACATCCATCCATTTTCTACTGCTTGGTCTCTAGAGGTCATGGGGGTGCTGGGGTCACAGGGGGGGGGTTCAACCGGGGGGCAGGGTTCACAGGGGCCCCTATGACACATTCCTAAAATATCAGCGATTTCCTTCCCTTCAGCTCGTCTCACTGTGAGTCCCAGCAGCTCTCAAATATTTGAACGTGAGTCTGTGTCTCTGAGCTGCGAGGACGATGACGGATCAGATGGATGGAGAGTGAAGAGGAACACGAGCAGAGACGCAGCGGTTACATGTGGAGCTGGTTGGGGAACACTGAGTGGCTCCACCTGTGACATCTCCTCCATGGTCCCATTTGACAGTGGAGTTTACTGGTGCGAGTCCAGCTCTGCATCCAGCAGCAGCAGCAGCAGCAGCAGCAGCATCAACATCAGTGTCTCTGGTAAGATCACACTGTGGACTTAGTGCTGATGAGTCTGTGTGGACATGATGAAATGCTGTGGTTTGTCTCTGTGTTGAGGTGGATCAGTGATCCTGCAGAGTCCTGTCCTCCCTGTGATGGAGGGACATGATGTCACTCTGCACTGTCAAACAAAGAGCCCTCCCTCCAAGCTCCCAGCTGATTTCTATAAAGATGGCTCCCTCATCAGGACTGAGCCTACAGGTCACATGACCATCCACCGTGTCACCAAGTCTGATGAAGGAGCCTATAAATGCAGCATCCAGGCTGGTGGAGAGTCTGCGTCCAGCTGGATGCTGGTCTCAGGTCAGCAGGAGCTGCCCTTTAGTGCAGCTACTGGTTTATACTGGTAGAGCTGGTGAAGTCTGGATGTTTAGTGATGAGCATGTGGCACATTTTGTCATTAAACATGTGAGAAAACTGTCAGAGCGAGTTTTAGTGGTGATGATATGATTCTATTGGTTTAATCTGAAGCTATGAATTGTGGGTAATGATAAACAGCATTACACCATCACTGTGTCTGTTGTTTATAATAACTCCACCCTTTCTGTTGTTGTCCTCAGATGAACCCTCCTCCACCAAACCTCCGCCCACGTCGTCCCACGTCGTCGCTGCAGCGCCGTCCTCTCGTCTCTCAGTTCTCTGGTTCGTTCCACCCGCGGGTGCTGTGGTTCTGGTGGTTCTGGTGGTTCTGCTGCTCCGGCAGTGTGGCAGGAGCTCTAAAGGTGGAAACATGTGGCTCAGTCTCTAATGGTGACTTGTTACAGTAACAGCATTATTAAGTGTTTAACATTTTTCTTTGTCTTTCTACAAATTGCCAGTTTGTGTCGGAGTGAAAAGAACAGAAGATGTAAACTATGAACAAATGGTCATCAAAGCGACCACAACAGCAGAAGTTTCATCTTTAACAACAACAAAAGTTTGTGCAAAGCTTGTGTTACAGTTGAGAAGCATTTTAGTTCCAGTTTGAATGTTTGTGGACATGCTGTCATTGAGTTCAACAGGGAGGTGCACGGTTCACTTCAATGAACCAGCATGAACCTCTTCACTGCGTTGAATTAATGCTGTTTCATTGTTTCTACACGTTTACTCTGAACCTCGGTTACTTTGCACATGACGACTGTGTCAAGGTTCAACTGTGTGTGAGGTGAAGCAGCCGTCGCTTCCTGTTCTGGTCTGTGACTTGTCGAGGGTTGTTGTTTGTCTGGACGTCTACTGAGATGCTTCACGTTTGTGTTCAGAGCTTCCGTCAGAGCCAGAGGTCGTCTACTCCACGCTGAGGCCGAGCTCCACCTGCACGACCGCTCTCACGACATAAGACGTTACAACAGGGACATATATTTATATAATTATTTTAAAACATTAAAAATAAATGATTTAAATGAAACATCTGTCTCTGGGCATTGATGAAATGACCACATGAATCACTGATCAAACACTCTCTCAGTTTCATGTTTGATGTGAATGAGCTCAAGCTGCTTTAACATAAGGTGTTTCAAGGCATTTCAACCTTGGATCAAAGTTTTATCATCATTCTGTAAATATGGTTAAATGACCGTTGGATTAGGTTTCATTTTTGAAAGGTTCATCAACATTGATCGGTCAATGTTATTTAAACATTGTATTACAGTCAACATTATTTCAGCGTAGATTTATGGTCACAGAGCTTATCTTACACATCATGGTGGTAAATAGTTGAAGAATTTAATATTTTACTAAACAAAAACTTGTACAAAGTAGTACAAGCTAATTCCACACTACTACTAAACACATTATACAGTAGCGGTTACAAACCAAACAAAACAGCGCCACTTGGTGGTTGTAAAGTGTAGTGACTTGGTGTTGGCAGGTGGTGCATCTCAGCATAAAATACAGACAGTGAGGGTGAAGTTCTGAACTGACTCCACACAGTGGGTGAGGTGGGTGTGCAGCTGCTCTGGGATGGTGGAACCTGTAGAGTGGCAGCGAGAGACGGGAGGTGGCAGTCGATCACCTCCTCCGCTGAGTGCTGCAGCTCGGCCTCGTCTCTGGCCGTGGACGCAGCAAACAGACAGTGATGGAGGACGTGAGGATGGATTCAGTGATGGCAGCGTAGAGGTTCACCAGCATCTTTACAGGGAGGTGGAACCTTTCAGCTGCTTCAGGAAGTGCATCCTCTGCTGAGCTTCTTAGTGATGGAGCTGATGTTCTGCTCCACTGGAGGTCCTGGCAGTGATGGAGCCCAGGAAGTGGAAGGACTCACAGAGGATGGGGGGGGGGGGGTCCTTCCTGAAGTCCACTGTCATCTGCACTGTCTTCAATGGCTGCAGTAACAGGTTGGTCTAGAGGCAGATTTACACTATCCTGGTAGGAGCACATTTAGGAAATTGCAACAACTGTTGTACAAACCCAGGTCTCAGACTTTCACTTAGATAGTCAGAAAACTCACAATTCTAGGAATGAATTAATATTTTACTCTGGAACTGTTTTGTTCTAAGAATTTCACTTTACTCAAACTAATACTAGCAGTACGATAGCAAAAACATCATGAACAGACAAGGAAAAGTGAAAAGAATAATAATCACACATGTATTCATGTTCCTTAATGTCTATAAAAACACACCAGGTCTGACCTCGTACCAGCTGTGGTTTCAGTGGAACGTTGACGACCTTGTTTGAGCTCTTATTTGAACTCAAACTGTACTTACAAACCCACAAGAAACCCCAGTTCACTTGAATGATGCAGTTTATCTGCATGATGAATGATGAACGATGAACATGACCTCTTCTCTGTGGTTCCAGCTCACTCCACCCTCCTCGAACAGATGCTCCCATAGAGCTCTACACAAGTAAAACACAAACGTCACGACAGTCCCATCTTTGCTCTCGTCACCTCTGTGGTGAACACTTTAGGTACAGTACAGTAGGTGCTCATTGTCTTCCACATATTTGAGGATGTCGTACTGTATCACACGCTGTGATGAAAGGCAAAACATAGTTCAGATCATGTCAAATATGGTGTACATTTCAAATCAAAAATGAATAAGTGATAATAATATCTGTAAGGTTCAAGTTTTAGAAAAACAACTACAGATGGAGGTATCATCAGACAGAATGGATTAGAAACAGGAATGGTGTCCTGTCTGGCAGGTCAACAAGCAGCATGTATTAGAGTGTTGTATTGTGACGAACAGTTTGGGCCCAACTGGAACCTGTTAAGTTAAGTGATAACTAGCTGAACACAGCTGGGACATCACATGACAAGAAACTAAAGGTGGCAGAAACACAAACAGACAGGAAGCAAAACAGGAAGTCACAAAGTAAAACCGGAAGCAAAAACAAGACTGTGAAGCTGGAACCTTGATGGAAAGTAAAGCCTGAATTAACAAGGTGAAAAGAGGAACTAAACAGGAAGTTGACAAAATAAAAGAGGAAACCAGGCAGAAACCAGACAATGATGCTGAATCTATGACAGAAAGCGCCCTTACGCTAATTTCTACTTTACGTAGTTCTTGATACATCTGAACGTTGGCATAGATTCGTATTCGTAGCTTCGTAAACGAGGCCCCAGGTCAGAGCGGAAAAGGACCCAAATGCAACGACCCAACTCAGCACTGAAATTAACATAACATTAAACATGCAACACAAAAACACAAACTCGCTGCTCAACAGGACTAAAGCTCTAAACTAAAAGTCAGAACTAAAATCCCTGTTTAGGACCAAAACCTAAACTAATCTAAACTAACAGATCTGTATATTCTACAGGCTGATGAAACTAAACAAAAAGGCACCACGAGGTACAAACCTCAGCACAGGACGTTAAGGAAACACAAACTCCACGTCCTCAGAAAACTTATCTCTACATGTTCAACAGACCAGCAAAAACTAACCCAGGGTTAAATAGTAACAAATACAGGCACCTGAATGACGTAATCAGACCAGGACACAGAAAACAAGGGCTGTGAAAAAACAAAACAACATTAGGCCCGATTGTCACAATAATAGTAAAATGTGGAGAGTGAAAAAGGAAAATGCCTTCTTCAGTGTGATATTAGCAAACATAATAAACATTTAACCAACTTCATTAACGTATCCAGTGAAACATGGCTGGACATAATCAGCTCCTCAGTCAGAGCTGCTGTAGTTCAGTGTGGTTCAAAAGCCCACGTGGGTCCCGTCACACAGGAAACTCCTCAGTTCACATTGAGCCCAATTAATGTGCTAAAAAAACACAGTCCTGTCTTTGTTTTACTGAAAGGTAGAGTTTCTATTCTCTGTCTGTTATAATGCACAAATGATGAAATAGAAGATATTTTATTGTTTTTTTAGCACTCAATACTGTAGCTGTCGTGGGTGCAGGTTAAAACCCGGATGTTGGTCTGAGAATTAACTTCTCCTTGTTACTGTTAAAAGTGACTGAACTTTGACAGGGACTGAATTGAACAAACCACAATAATATGAGCAGTTATCTGCATAAAGCACTTCACAACTAAACCTGGTGATAATTGAGATCAATAAATTACTAAAACAATGGCATTAAACAGACAAACGCGACAAACACAGACAAACTTCAATCAAGACACGCAGCTAAAATAAAAGATGAGTCACTGGAACCAACTTATCCTGGATGCGAAATTCTACAAAGCCCCACTTTGTGTTTAAGTCAATCACGTTCCATAAAGGACTGATTGACCGTTTCATGCTGCTCTGGACTGATCGTTGTCCTGAGGCGCTGCTCCCTGGACTCTTTGCAGAAACCACAGAGGCAGCACCAGGACACGAGGCACCGCCGACCAGACGAAATGAGGCCACGGGTCAAATCAGTGGAACCACACGGAGCAGAGCAGAACCAGCCAGCCGACACCTCTGCCTGGACTCATGCACCCGCTGCCCCCCCCCCCCACGGTCCCGCCTCAGGACACGGAGAACGGAGAGGTTGAGGAAGGAGACGAGAGCGAGGCAGGAAACCATGATGCTGGAGGCTGTAGGTTACAAACGTAGCACTGACCTGCCTGGTTCTCACCTGCTGCTTCGTTCTCACCTGTTGCTTTGTTCTAGTTCCGCTGATGATGTGACAAACGTCAGACGCTGCAGTGCGACCAGGGAGTTTGCATATCGCTAAGCAAATAAATGATGAGACCGTCAGTCACATCAGGCAAATGCTGTTTGTGCATCACTCATCCTTGCTCAGAAATAAAACATGCACCTCGTCATGTTTAATATCTGCTGAACACACACACACACACACACACACACACACACACACACACACACACACACACACACACACACACACACACACACACACACACACACACACACACACAGGTTTGTGTTTACATTGATGTGGAACCACATCAGAACGGGAATCATTTGTGTGAGCTAAGGAGCCACAAGGAGTCCATGTGGGTCACTGGTGGAAACACTAACGGATAAAATTCACTCCAGTCCCATTGGGTCATAAGGTGCAGGTCACTGCAGTCGCCAGTACCTCGGAGTTCTGGGATTGGGTGATAAATCATTAGACGTAGCTTTAGATTTATGATCCTCCCTCAAAGCTGTGAAACTCTACTGTTGAGTTAATTCCATGATTCTGAAACAAACAAGTTAAGGAAATCTAAAACCAGTGAAACCTATTTAATTTTATGTGAGATCAGGTCATGATGACACTGATCTACAGGGTTTATTTGAATCTAGCAGCCGGAGTCAGCGATTTCTGTGTTGGTCCCAGGAAGGGTTGAATCAGGAAGGGCTTTAACCATCGAATGGTTGAGAGATGGGAAACAGCCACTAGAATCTATTAGACACAGACCAAAATTAATATTGTTTATGGTTTATTTGTGAAACATATATGACTAACAGTAAAATGTAACTTGACTTAAATATCTGAAGTTGTGTTTTACACACGGAGCTAAAAGATGAAACCCTGTCCCCTAAAGGCCACAGCAGATGATTCTTTCTGGGTAAAATGCTGGAACCTGACTGGATATGATCTGGCTCTGATGCCTCAGCCTGAGCTGGTGCTGCGTCTGCAGCCGGGCAGTTTTCCAGCTCTCTGCAGGAGCAGCAGCGGCAGCACCAGGCTGCAGGGCAGCGTGAGCCACACGGCGGCGCCGCCCAGGGCGCACACGGCGTGCGTCAGCTGTGGAGACGAGAACGCCACAGTGCAGACCAGGACCCCGGCCAACCTCAGCGTCAGAGCCGCCATGACGGCCATGACAGCGTGACACGCCCGCCGCCGCGCGCCGCCAACCTGCCCCGGACCCCCGTCATTCAGGACGCACAGGATGGAAAACCCCGACAGAGCGACGACCGCCAGGGAGGAAACCAGGAGCAGAAGCGCCACCGCAGCAAATGCGTAGCTCCAGTACATGGAGCAGGCCATTAGTGCACAACACAGCAGCCACACGCAGCCGGCGCTGGCGTTCCGGACCCTCAGGGCCCCGGCCCGTCTCAGGCCCAGGTAGGTGACGGGCCGGACCACGGCCAGGTAGCGCTCCACGCTGGTCAGGACGTGGAACAGGGTCTGTGCGGGGGAGGTGATGGAGCAGATGGACGACCCCACCAGCGCCAGCACCGGGTCCGGAGCGTAGGCACCGAAGCAGTAAAGGCAGGAGCCCAACATGGCCAGCAGCTCCAGAACAAGCACGTTGTAGGTGAAGAAGTCTGAACTGGACGGACGTCGTCTCTGCCGGAGGCCCAGCACGAGGGTGTAAACGAAGAGGGGGAGGAGGAGGGCGATGTTGGCCATGGAAAAAGACAAATAAATGAAGTTGGTGGTTCTGGAATCAAAGCACGTTTTGAGAAAGAAACTGAAGGACGAGTTGGAGGAGGAGTTGGCCGACATCTCTGTCATCTAGAGCGGTGAAGAACAAAGAGTGGAGTTAGTGTCAGTGCGTATGTGCAGATCAGCTGATGCTACAGGTTAGCGTAGGTCCACAGCGCAGCCCCCTCACGCTGGCTCCGTTACAGCCAAGTCCTACCTTCTTGACCCGAGGTCCAGAGCTGTGTCAACGTTAGCTTCCTCCGCTCAGACTGCGACTGACTGCTGGCGTCTTCAAGGTGAGTCCATGCACTGACAGGTAAAAAGCATTGCAACTCTTTGCATATCGCTAACATGTGCTAACACGCGGCAGGCAAATTTGCTCAGCCCAGATTCATTGTAAATTGTAGCTTCATGCTAAATATGGCCATTTGTTTCAACACTACAATCTGGTCATAAAACAAACCTTTTCATTTGCTTTATGTAACTCCATCTTTTATATTGTGCCTTTCTACTTACTGATACAGTACAATTAATATCCATCCATTGTCACTGTATCCACATTAACTATGTACGGTGGAAAAGACAAAACACACGTGTTCGGGTGGTGATTTAAACTCTTTTAGTTTATGTTTTATTACATTTTTAATAGTTAGGTATTTACAGTCAATCTTCATTTTTGATTCAGTTTTACCTGATTCATAAAAATAAATAAATGTGACAAAAAGATACCAACCAACCAACCGGCCAATTAACTGGTCCATTATTGTGGTCCAAAGACCAACAGGTGGTGAGTCTGTGGGTGGTGAGGTGCATTCTGGGACATTTGGCAGAAGCACAATTTTTTTTGCATATTACAAAACCAATTCATGCAGCTGAAGACTGAGAATCACAGCAGGCAAATTTCCTTTCAGCATCAATAATAAAACACAGGTGTTTATTACTCAATTTGTTGTGCAAAAATAACAACTATTTGAATATTTTAATGCTTTTCCAGTGTTTGATGAGAACTAATGGTTCCTTGAAGACCAGAGTCAAATAGAGCATGAGGAAACAATCAGACGTGACAGACACTAGTTACAGCTTTCAGCTCTAAATACGTTAGTGGTTCTGACACAGACGGAGCACCGGGTTTAGGACGGACTGGACTGAGTCCATGTGAAGTAGTTTATTATTAGAGTCATCTTTATCATCATCATCATCATCATCATCATCATCATCATCATCATCATCATCATCATCATCATCATCATCATCATCATCTGTGCTTGTTTATTAGTACATGCAGGAATAATTTACTCAAAAGCTAAAACAAATATGTGAAACCCTAAAAGTCCATTTAAAAGAACACATTAATAGTTTGGCTGAAAAACAAGGGCAGAACAGCTGAACAGCACTTTTCTTTGTCTACACCTGAAACATTACAACCAGATCACAGCGGATCAAAATGTTGCCTTTTATTAGGTACAAACACAAACCTGATACTTGTGTGTTTATTAAACACATCAGGTCAGAGACACAAGTCATTGGTTGAATCTGAGTAAATCAAGTCAAAAGTCAACTTTACTAAAAGTACTAATTTATGTAAAATGAAAATAAGAGATGATGAAACCGTATTATTACTACAAAGAACCAAACTAATCCACAGTTACAGCTGCACTGACAGAACGATGTGACACTTTCACATCAACGCTTTGAGCTTCTCTGTTGTGCGACTGCTGCACCTGCTTCAGTCTTCGCGCTGGCAGTTTCCCAGCTCTTTGCAGGTACAGCAGCCGAAGCACCAGGCTGCAGGGAAAGCCCAGCCACAGCGCAGATATTCCTACCACACAGTCTGTGAGGGTCGACACAGGCGAATTAAACACAACACTATTAACCAGGTTTCCCACAAACTTACAGCACTGCGCTAGCATTATGGCAGCAATGGTGTTAAAGGCCCTCTGCCTGGTCTGATCGACCTGCTTCCTGTCTCTGCTGACCCGTCCTGGTCCCGACTGGTGCAAAACACAGAGAACAGAGAAGCTGCAGAAGGAGACGAGAGTCAGGGAGAAAAGCAGAAGACACAAACTGTAGATTGGACCAGATGGACTGTTGAACATTATTAAAATGACCTGAGCCAGGTACCTTATGGGCTGAACCACAGCCAGGTACCGCTCCACACAGGTGAGCAGGTGGAACAGAATGTGTGTGGGTGTGGGGATGGAGATGAAGAACACAGCGACCAGTTGTACGATCTGGCCTTCGATGCAGAGACCAGCACAAAGAAGGCAAAACCCCAACACACACACGAGCTCCAGCACCACCACGTTGTAGGTGAAGAAGTCGGAGTGGGTCGTCCTCGCTGCCGTCGACCTGCGGCGCTGCTCCCTCCACTGCCGGACGGCCAGAAAGATGATGAAGAAGAAGAGCGGGAGGAAGAGGACGTAGCTGAAGACGAAGGAGCTGAAGAGGAGAAAGCCTGTTCTAGCGCTGAAGCAAATGAGGAAAGGAGGAAGCAACGAGGAGGTGGAGGCGTTGAAAGTCATGGTCTGTAAAGAAAAGACTGGTTTTACTGTAACTCTGAACTACGTCAATCCACCACATTGTTAAACTTTACTTTTGCCCTCTTCATTTTAAAATTCACTGGATCACACATACTGTAAATAAATAATATCAAATGAAACAACATCTAAAAAAATGACCAGAGGAAGCACCGATGCTTAGAACTCACCCGGACTGCTGGTTCTGTCCTCAGCCCACGGTCCACTGGTACCAGTCTGAACAAGTGGCTGTGATGAAGTCGCAGCTAGAAGCACAAGTCATTTGCATATTGTAAAGTCCATAAATGCTGCTTTGTGCCAACACTGAGAATGTGTTTTTGCATCAATGGACCTGAACGGCAGCTGCACACTGGAACCACAGAGATGCAAAGGTCACAACAGTGACGCTCATCAGACGTGTCGGGTACGAGAGCCTAAAGAGAAACACCAGCACGATGCCTTCAGGGACACATCCCACACAAGTACAGTTAAAGCTCCAATAACTAACATTTGAATGTCTCTAAGAAAAAAAGCTGAACCGTCTGTTTCATGTGTTTGTTACTCTGTGCCTTTATGAGTGGTTGTCTGAACACCAGACTGCCTCCTGCTGGACTGAAACTAGAGCTGATGCAGCAACAACTCATTGTAGAGACGCTTGGAGTGAAGTGAAGAGAGAGTTAGAAACTCAGATTCCAGCCGTTAAAACAGCAGGAGGACCTCCATTAGTGGAGTAACGGACTGCTGTGTCTGTAATGAAGCAGGTGAGATGAGACCATGTGACAACAAGGATCAGCTCAGGCTTTGGGTTGTGATGGTCCTGAGGTGATGCACAACTCTTTCACTCCACTGACAGACACACACGTCGCACAAGTATCAACAGAAACATTAAAATGACAAAGATGACATTAAGCTATTGAACTTTATTGAACATAAACTTTCATTTTGCTGAAGGAAACACCTACAGCTTCAAATGTTAAATCACTCAGTTTACTGAATCACATTCAGGATATAATGAATAATAATCTTTCTTCTAATTGTCCCACAGTGGGATTTAACCCATCCCCTGGGGAGCAGAGAGCTGCCACACTGCGGTGTCAGGGAACGGGCGTGAGGTGCCTTGCTCAAGGACACACCTGGTGCCATCAGCAGCTGCTGTTCTGTGCTGGAGCTCAACATCAGCTGTCACACCCGCTAGAACAGGATGCGTCCCGTTTACCAACCATCCACATCTGGGACATTTACTAAACAAGGACTTTATAGGACAGACATTAACATTATTAATGTACATGGATAGAATACAACACAACTCACTAAATCAATCAAATCACCTGTACATTCAGAGCAGCATTGTCCGTAGTACCTTCTGGCCTCCTGTACTACTAATGTGGTATCACACACATGCTGTTAGATACAAACATCTTAGTTCTTGGTTTCAGAGCACAGATTCTAACTCAGACGTCTATACTGTTATTATGTTTCATATATTTACTGCTTATGTTACTTCTCATCAGTGAAACTACTTTGTATTTTTCCAATCTGAACTTCATCTTGACTTCGTGCTGTTTTGCAGCCTGGCAGTCTTCCAGCTCTTTGCAGGTACAGCAGCGGCAGCACCAGGCTGCAGGGAAAGCCCAGCCACAGTGCAGATATTCCTACTACACAGTCTGTGATGGTGGACACAGGCGAACTAAACACACCAGCGGAAACCAGGTTTCCCACAAACTTACAGCACTGCGCTAGCATTATGGCAGCAATGGTGTTAAAGGCCCTCTGCCTGGTCTGATCGACCTGCTTCCTGTCTCTGCTGACCCGTCCTGGTCCCGACTGGTGCAAAACACAGAGAACAGAGAAGCTGCAGAAGGATACGAGAGTCAGGGAGAAAAGCAAGATACATAAAGTTGCAAATCCCAGAAATTCTTTGTTAAACAAATTGGGACCCATCAGACCAGCACACAGCAGCCAGACACAGGCAGCGCTGGCGTTCCTCAGCCTGAGCCCAGAGGCCTGTTTCAGACTCAGGTACGTGATGGGCTGAATCACAGCCAGGTACCGCTCCACACAGGTGAGCAGGTGGAGCAGGTTCTGTGCTGGTGCGGTGATCGAGCAAATGCATGTTCCAGTGAGCTGCAGTGTTTGGCCGCGGCTGTAGATTCCAATAATACAAAGGCAATACCCCCAAATATTAATGAGCTCCAGCACCACCACGTTGTAGGTGAAGAAGTCGGAATGGCTCGTCCTCGCTGCCGTCGACCTGCGGCGCTGCTCCCTCCACTGCCGGACGGCCAGAAAGATGATGAAGAAGAAGAGCGGGAGGAAGAGGACGTAGCTGAAGACGAAGGAGCTGAAGACGAACATGGTCGTTTTGAAGTTGGTGCACGTGAAAATAGGATCCGGTGAGGAGTTGGAAGAGTTAAACGACGACATGTCTGTTAGATGTAAAGATAAAAGAGTAAAGTGTCATTCAAGATGCCGTGACAGAGTTTTATTTAGTTAATATTAAATCCCACCTCAGCAGCAGAGTCACGGTTACTGTAGATCTCTGCCTCAGAAGTGAATGTGGGATGAAGGGCTTTTCATTCAGTTATAGGAGACCTTCTGCATATTGTAAAACAAATAATGATTGAATGAACCACGCTCATTTTAGATTAATCAAGTTTAGCATTACCACTGGAGTTAAACCAGCAACTTCATCACTAGGCCAGTGACACTGTTTACTCATGGTGGTTTCATCGAACACAGCTGTTCATCATCAGTTAAAGAGGAAAACATCTTATCGCCTAAAATGTGTGAACCTTGACGTTCGAATACGTACAAAAAGGCTCAAGCAAGAATCCTGCAGATTTGTGTTACTGCAGCTGAGGTGAGACCATTTAAAGCCTTAGAAACTGAATCAATCATTATATGAACTGGAGGCCAGAACTGTAAAGATGAAAGGAAACGAAATGGACAGGACCTAGAGCGGAGCCCTGGGGAACACCGCAGGAGACGGGAGGGGAGAACAGGGAAACACGATCTGGATCAGCGTCACCAGAACCCAACTCCCAGCATCTGTAGACATTGTATATTTTAACACACTCTTTTCTCTTCTAACACACTCTTCTATCACACTATTTGACACACTCAGTGACAGTTCATGATGGCACTTTGGACATTGGGAAAAAATTAAGACACTGAAGCAGCAGACGTTAATCAGGGTGAGAACACTACAGTCACAAACATGCTTTAAAAGCTTTAAAAGCTGGGAGCCACGTTCCAGTGGACCCAAACATCTGCAACTAATCATCCTGGGCTCCGACTGGAACTGGACACTATCAGCGTTGCTCATGTAGAAGTTTTGCATCCTGTCTGACATACGTGTGCTTTGGCCTGGTCTGGGTCCATCTGGGTCCAGGTCTGGGGTTCAGGTTGAGCTCTCTACACCATCACAGCCACTGGGAGTTCTGCTGCTGAGCTTTTTGGGACATCTTGTACTGGCTGCTTGTGTTTTTAATAATTCAATGACAAATCACTAGATTGCTTCAGGATTATCAACACGCTCCGGTGGTTTTGTACATGTTTCTTTTCTTAATTATTTCATTCAGAGTTGTATTCACTGTGTATTTATAAGCAGCAGCATAAAACAACACCAACAACACAACATGGAAAACATTTCCTACAGTGCATCTGTTACTTAAAGACTCATTTGCCTGTTACATTGGAAGGATGGAGTGACAAAATAAAACTATGCAAAGGAGTCGAGCTGCTGCCGGACAGCGAGATTAACAAGACCAGTGGCCACTAACAGAGTCACACAGAGCAGATGACGAGTAGAGTCAAACAGTCCACTGACTCCAATCAGGCTGAGGCTCTCTGTGTTTGGACGTCCAGAAACCGAAGCAGGAGGAACCTGGTGAGAGCTCTCAGGTGCATCGGGTTTCCAGTAGATACTAGAGCTGACTCAGCATTTTCTGAAACTCCTTCCTACTGTAGGTAAATGGTTTGGTTCTTATGATTGTGTAATCCTTTGTTCTCTCAACTCTTTCCACTTTCCCCTTGTTCTTCTCTGTCCAACAGTGAGCTCAGATGGCGGTCAACGCCACCTCCCTCCTCTCACTATCAGTACAGCCACACCTCTTGTCCTTCATCGCCACCAAGCTGCTGCTACTGGTCCCTCCCTGCCTCCTCGTCCTCTACCTGGGCCAGCAGCAGTGGCGGCGGCGGCGGCGCTGCAGCCACGCCGACGTCTTCACCTTCCACTCGGCGGCGTTGGAGCTGCTCTACGTGTTGGGGGCTGCCTGTTACTATGGGGGCTTCTACTCTGGCTGGCTCTACGTGCGCTCAGTGGGGGCCGCGTTGTGTTCCCTCTCCATTCCTGGAGAACCCTCCTTCCATGTCCTGACCTGTGCAGAGCGCTACCTGGCCGTTGTTCACCCGGTCGTCTACCTGGGTCTGAGGCGGTCAGGGGGGGTCCGGATCAGGAACGCCAGCATCGGGTGCGTTTGGCTGCTGTGCGTGGGAGGCGTGGGTGCGACCATGGCATCGCCTAGCGTGTCCTACGTGCCGTACATGTGCTTTTTTGGCCCCTCCCTGGTGGCGGTGGCGTTCTGCAGCCTGTCCGTCCTCTGTGTCCTGGTTCGTCCGGGTCCGGGGGATGTGGGCCGGGACGGGGCTCAGGTTGACCCGAGCAAGCGCAGAGCTCTCTGCACGGTCGCAACCATCCTGGGAATGCAGGTGCTGTGCTTCGTGGGGTATCTGGTCAGCTTTGGTCTGATCAGCTTCCGTGTGCTGAACAACACAGACGGCACTCTGGTGGTGATCTGTGCGTACTGGCTGAATCTGCCCAGCAGCTCAGTTCTACCTGTGCTCTATCTGCAACGAGCTGGAAAACGGCTCTGTCACTGCCGCTGAGGAGAATCACAACTGAATGGAAGCCACCGTTGAGTAGAAGCCGCAGTTGAATAGAAGCCAACGCAAAGTAGAATCACTGCTGAGTAAAATCAGAACTGAGTAGAATCACCACTAAGTAGAAGCCACCGGTGAAAAGAAGGCAACGCAAAGTAGAAGCCACCTGGGTAGAAGCAACCACTGAGTAGAATCATCGCTGAATAAAAGCCTCGCTGAGTAGAATCACTGCTCAGTAGAAGTCATTGTTGAGTAGAATCACCACTCTGTAGAAGCCACTGCTGAGTAGTCGTTCCACCGTTTTTAATGAACCTTTCCTAATGTACAGACCCAGTACAGTCATAATCTGAGGCATGAAGCATGAACATGAATGTACAATAAAACAGCTCAGTCATCTGACCTGGTGTGTATTTCTTTCAATATTAAGTCCACAAAAGCACTGGCCAGCGATGGTTTAACCCTAGAACACCATCACTTTTGCTGGGGTATTTTTTTTCATCATAAATTCAGTGTTTAAACACTGATTCCATCAGAGTTCTGTCGTGAAATGTTAAACCTATGCAAAGCTACTGGAGGTGAGTGCTGAAAAGAGAGCAGTTCAATAGACTGAATGCAGTTGGGAAGAAGCTGTTTTTGTGGCACCAGGTCCTGGTCCTGATGGACCGGAGCCTCTTGTCAGAGGGAACGTCTTCATGTCCTGGGTGGGAGGGGTCGGCTACAATCCTGGCTGCGGCTCTGGTTCCTGGAGAGACGGGAAGTGGCAGCCGCTGGGCACAACAGACTGTGATGGAGGACGTGAGGATGGATTCAATGATGGCAGTGTAGATGTTCACCAACGTCTTTACAGGGAGGTGGGACTTCTTCAGCTGCTTCAGGAAGTCCATCCTCTGCTGAGCTTCTTCTTCTTGATGGAGCTGATTTTCTGCTCCCCAGGAAGTGGACGGATTCCACAGAGGTCACCAGGGTGTCACAGAGGATGACATGGGGGGGGGGGGGGGGGGGGGGGGGGGCTTCCTGAAGTCCACTGTCATCTCCACTGTCTTCAGAGCATTGAGCTCCAGGTTGTTAGCGCTGCACCATGACACCAGACTGATCTCACTCCTGTAGCGACTCATCACCAACAGAGATGAGGCCGATGAGGGTGGTGTCGTCAGCAAACTTCAGTTTGACAGACTGGTGTCCAGATGTGCAGCTGTTTGTGTACAGGGAGAATAACAGGGGTGAAAGGACAAAGCCTTAGGGGGATCCGGTGCTGGTGGTCCGGGTATCAGAGACAAGCTTCCTCAGCCTCACATACTGCTCTCTGTCTGTGTGTGGAAGTGACTGTGATCCACCTGCAGGTGGAGTCAGGCACATTCAGCTGGGAGAGTTTAATGGAGCAGGGATTGAACTATTGTGTTGAAGGCAGAGTTGAAGTCTACAAACAGGTTTCTGGCGTAGGATCCTGGAAAGTCCAGATTCTGGAGGATGAAGTTGAGGGCCATGTTTACAGCATCATCTACTGATCTGTTGGCTCTGTAGTTCAACAGCAGGGGGTCCAGGAGGGGTTCTATGATGTCTCTGAGGCAGGAGAGGACGAGGCGCTCAAAGGACTTCATGGCTACAGAGGTGGGACTACTCAATAAACATAAAGTCTCTCACCACTTTAATCAACTCTATTTACTCAGTCCAGTCAAATCCTCTGTTTGTTTGACCTTATGCAAAAAGCTCTAATTCCAGTGACAGACGCTGATGGAGCAGCAGCTCAGAGAGGCTAATCAGATGCTGAGAGGACAAGCAGGCGGCAATAAGGTCCAGCAGGGACCTGGGTGTAGAGACGATTATCAGTCTTCATGTCTAACAAACCAACTCCAGCCGCAGCGACTTCCTGTTCGTGAGGTCGTGTTCCCCTCGCAGAGCGTCATGGCCACCAACTCCTCCGTCCAGCCTCAGCACTGCCCCGAAACCACCGCCGGTTCCGTCATTACTGCTGCTTTATGGGCTCCAGATGCCTGCTGGCTCCTCTGAGCCTCGTGGTCCTGTACCTGGGCCTCCGGCGGTGCCGGGGCTCCTCGGCCAGCAGCCACTCTGACGTGCTGACCTTCCACTCCACTGCCATGGAGCTCCTCTTGGCTCTGGGGGCGCTCTGCTACTTTGGCGTGTGGATCAGGAACCTGAGCTCGGCTGTGTTTGGCTGCCATACTGGGGCTAGTTGGTTCTGGTGTGGTTCTACCCCGACATGGCCTTCGTGCCGTTCCTCAGCGTGTTGGCCCTGGCTCTGCTGGTGGTGTGGTTCTGCAGCCTGTCTGTGCTGTGGGCTCTGGTCCGGCACCGGGGTTCGTGGGCAGAGAGAGGGTCCGGGTCGGAGCGTTCAAGCGGAGAGTGTTGGGCGCCATCGCTGCGATCACAGCGGCGCCGTGGCTCTGAACAGCTCACACACGCTGACGTTCATGGGGGAACGTGTGATGCTGGTGCTGGGGAAGTTTGCTACGCTGCCCAGCAGCCTAGTTTTACCTCTGCTGGTTCTACACAAAGCAGGACGCTGCGCTGCCGCCGCTGCAGTTGGTGCGGTGGAGCCCTGCAGCAGATCTGGGTCTGCACACCATGATTAGCTGGTTTCTGTAAGTGGGTGATTTATGGTGGATCAACCTGAGTCGACCTCTTTGGAAAAATGATGGATGACATCATTTACATCATACAAACAAAAGCAATCATTTGTTTGACGCAGTACAAAAAAAGCTGAGGTCCTCTTTATCCTCAAGATGAAGATCAATATGATATTTATTATTATCAATTATCATTATTAATTTTTGTTACATAAACTTTATTGTTACATTATAAGGTTTGACTCTGAACACATCTGTTTGTGTTTCATTTCTTTGTTAATAAAAGCAATGAACCTGAAAATGTTTCCAACTTATTCTTTGTTGTGTATTAGTTCTGCTCTGCATTTGTCGCTTAATAACCTGCATCAGTGCCACTTGAAGCTATTTCATTACTCAACCACTGACCTTTAACCTCCTGATGTTCATGATGTCATCCATTGTAAGCGAAGCAGCTCGAACATCAGAAGCATCTTCTAGTTTAATGCAGAGACCGACTCCAGCTCCACGGACTGTAATGACCAACACAGCGCACCTGCAGATGCTGTGTAGAGAATGCAGCGAATCCTGAGCAGAACTCGGCCCTTTAATGGAACACCTCCAGCAGAACCGGGCTCAGACTGGTCCAGCGCCCCGACCAGGTCTGATGGGAGAGAAGAGCATGTACAGGCAGCAAACTGATGAGAAGCTGTGGTCTGACCCATGTGTTCCCCAGTCATCACCTCAGCCTAGATGTCATTAAGAGCATCCGTGCATGTGACTGCTGGGACACATGGACGTCGATCATCATCTATTTGTTCAGTGATGATGAACCACAGGCTTCGCTACGTACAGCACCATATTAGCAGATGTGAGTCCGGTCTCAGGGTTTGGGGAGAGACTGCTGGGACTAGTGAGACCTTTGACCTCCTAACAATGAAGCTGATGCTTCACCGTGTGTGTGTGTGTGTGTGTGAGAGTGTGTGTGTGTGTGTGTGTGTGTGCACGTGTGAGTGTGTGTGTGAGTGAGTGTGTGTGGGCACGTGTGTGTGTGTGTGGGGGGGGGGGGGCGGGGGCACGTGTGTGTGTGTGTGTGTAAGTGTGTGTGTGTGTGTGTGCGTATGTGTGTGCATGTGTGCGTGCGTGTGTGTGTTGCCTCCTTCTAGATGGTCAGACAGCCTTAGATGTTCCTTCCATTCATGCTGAAGGTTCAGTGGCCTGTTTGTGGCGTCTTCTTGTGTCTTCATGTGTAATGGTGCCAGATCAGCTGATCACCATGTGGGCTCCCTATGGAGTCCATTAACTAACTAAACTAATCAGCCGCTCTGAATGAATCTGGGCTCAAAGTGAAGCTTGGCTGTGGACACAGTGGAAGTCTAATGCACCTGGATCGGCTTCTTTCTTTGCATCTTATTTGAATGGTGTCACAGAGAGGTGAAGTCCACACAATGACAAATGCAAATCTGAAGGAAAAACATGCCGAGCGTGAAAGACGACTCGTGTAATTGATGTTAATTGTTTAAGCATGAGAAGCGTTCCAGTGTGGATGCTGCTGCGCCTGATAAAAGGCGGCTTCTGTCAGACAGAGACTTCAGGCAGACAGAGCAGCAGGAAGCGGCCGACGCCTCACAGCCTGGTCCAACGGACCCGAACCACCGCCCGCTGGGCAGAATCAGGCTGTCGGCCCAACTCTTCACTGCTGCCGTTTACTTGGATCCGCTGTAACCCAGAGGTTCGTGCCTCAGGCCCAGTGTTCCCAGTGCTACCTGTGCTCCCAGTGACATGGCCAACTCATCCTTGTCCTCCATCACTTACCGCTGCACCAACATCACATTTGGATCTGAGCTCAGCGTGGCCTTCATCTCCACCCGCGTCGTCCTGCTGCTCCCTCTCTCGCTCCTCATCCTCCTCCTGGGCCTGCGGCGCCGCCGGCGGCAGGGCTGCTCCGCCTCCAGCAGCCACGCTGACGTCTTCGCCCTCCACCTGGCCGTCATGGAGCTGCTGTTCGTTCTGGGCCTCGCTGTTCATTTCAGCGGCGCTCGTCTCGGCCTGCGCTGGTTGGAGCTGTTGGGCTTTTATGCTACGTGTAACATCTTGTGTGGACAGACCTTGTTCCACGTGCTGACGTGCGTGGAGTGCTACCTGGCGGTGGTGCACCCCGTCACCTACCGGGGGCTGAGGCGCTTCTGGGCCGTGAGGATCCGGAACACCAGCGCCGGCTGCGTGTGGCTGCTGTGCGGGTGCTGGACGGGCCTGACGGCCGTTTACTACCCGGACCTCCCAGCCGTGCCCTTTTACTGCCTGCTGGCCTTCTCCCTGCTGGTGGTGTCTTTCTGCAGCCTGTCGGCGCTCTGTGTTCTGGTGCGGCCCGGCCCGTCGAGGCGCAGGGCCTTTGACACCGTCCTGGCCATAGCAGCGGTGCTGTGGCTGAACGTCGTGGGGCTGCTGCTGTCGCTGTCGCTGGAGAAGTCCGGGCTGCTGAGCTACGAGGACGGCTGCGTGGTGCTGACGTGCGGCTACATAGCGGCGCTGCCCAGTAACCTGCTTCTACCGCTGCTCTTCCTGCAAAGAGCAGAGGAACTGGCCTGCTGCCGTGGGAACGGCTGAAGTCTGTCTCTAAAGCTGGAACCGGGCGCTGCTTTTGTTTGTGCGTTTTCATCCTCACACCTCTGCATCCGTCACTGTATACGTCCAACTAATGTGTCCAAATAAATCAGCACGATTATTCTGCTAAAGTATTTGTTTATTCAGGCTACTGACTAATGTGAGTATTTATTAAAGCGTGTTTGTTGATGAAGTGTGTTGAAGCATTATCCTTGTTCCAGTCTGTGCACAAGCAGCAGCTGGACTTGACTGCAGCAGCCACATGTCAGTGGACAGACTGCAGACGCCTGATGGACCCAGACATGATGTGATGTGTGTGCTGCAGTCAATGCACTGCACCAGTACATTGACTGGGCTTCACCACTGCAGAACCCACGCTGTTCAGAAAGTTGATGAGTGTCACCTCACATGACTGAGGCCGTGACAGGTGGAGCCTGGTCTGGACCGGGTCCTGCACCGGGTCCTGTCCTCGCTGTAGGAAGGAGAGATTCCGCAGGTCTTTCCTTCCTGCTGTCAAACTTCACAATGAACAATTATAAGATGGTGCACATTTCCACCACACTGCCACATACTACATCTCCAGGGCAATTGCACCAGTTAATTTAATATCTCAGTCACTTTGTCTGCTGCAGTCACCTTACCTCATTGTTATGTGTAATGATGACCTGTGGAGTTCTCATTTCTAACAAAGAGGCAACACGGTCAAATGTCAATATGATTTATTATAAAACGATCAACAAATTAAAGTAACCACTTTATGAGTGTGTAGTATGGGGCTGTCAGTAGTGCGAGCAGTGCATGGATGCGTGAAAGACTGAGCGTGTGCATGGTGTCTGAAGCAGAAAGGAAACGGATCACAGAACAAACCAACCCAAGAGAAAAACACAAACATCAATCAGCCTTCAATAAAAATCTAAAGTGCAAGACATGAACGTAAAGGAAACGATCTGAAGCACTTCTTAAAGTGGAAGAGTGAAATACTTGACTTGGCCACGTACATAAACAGAGACGCCACTGCTTCTGCTGCTTCTCTCTCCTCCTCTGATAAAAACACAAACATGCAGCCGTCATTCTTCTCTCCAGGTCTGACACAAACTACATCTGTAAGGGATGACGTCAGACATCATAAAATGAGTCAACATTCATCCCATTTATCAACAGAAACAACAAACTACCTTCACTCATTAATTTAGGGCAAAGACTGACGGCTTTATTATTGGATATAGTGTGTGTGTGCGTTTTAAACCCGATCTCTGAACACTTTCACATTTGTGATTTACTTCTAAAGGGTTAAGTGGTGGTTCAACATTGTCAAAGATCAACCTGGAAGGATAATTCTGACTTATAATTATGACTACTTTCACCAGCAGCTACATTTGTACATGTGTAAAGACTTAATCAGAGGTGATGTAGAAGCAGAGCAGCTCATCAGAAACTAGATGCCTGCTCTGTAGGACACCTTTTTCACTAAACATTTTAATTTGACTCACAATAGATTTTACTTAAAGCACCCTTGAACACATTCCTGATAAACTCAACCCCTCAAGTTTCCCTAGACTAATACAGCCCACCTCCCTGCCTGCTAGCGCTACCCCATCACAGGCCATTGGCTAAATGTGATAAAAGGACAAGCCTAAAAAGGGCTACTAATACAACATATTGAAAAATATTATGAAAGGCTGAATTAGTGACAGGTTTGACCCAACAATTTTATGCCAATATAGACTATAATGAAGACAGCTTCAATACAACTATAATAACAGTGACTCTCCAGGACCAGGAGTGGGCGTCCCCGATCTAAGCCTTCAAATAGGCAAATCACAAACAGCACTAATCGTCAACCCAGGCAGACTAAACCTATGAGTTCACCATGGATGCGATGGTTTTCATATTTACGTGTATTTCAGCACATCTTAAGCATAAGTGAGATGATCTGAAGAGATGACAACTGACTGACAATTTGCTGGTGAGAACAATCAAGTTCTCTATCACTCGAGACCAGTTACATATATAATATATGCTACTGGTCTTGAACCAGTTACATATATTCCATATGTAGCTTACATATTACATATGTAACTGGTGAGGAGACAGAGTCCTGACGTTCTAAACCAGTCTTGGCTTATTGCTGTAGTTTGTTGATGCAGAGGTTCAGATTCTCTCTGCAAAAAAATCTGAATTCCAGTGTGTCTTTCCCATTGATTCCTTCCCCGTCCCTCGTACTTTGAGATTATATGGGGTCTCCCTGGGCTTTCTCCAGGGGTTATGCCACTTTGCTCAACAACAGTATAAATGTGAGAAACCAAGAGACTTTTACAAGCAGAACGTATTAGAAAGCAAATAAATCGGTCGGTGAACCTTTATTGCAGCTGCTTACTCATTGGCTCATAGGGTCACGTTCATCGCTCTGCCCAGAAATAATGTTTAAATCCACTGCTCAGATCAGAGTGTGAGTGTGTCTCACCATCAGTAGAAAGACAACCGAGAGTTGATATAGAGCCTTTGCATTTGGGAGACAGGAGGGGTGAGGGGAAAGGGGGAAGCGGGGGGAGGAGGAGGAGGAAGGCAGGAGCCAGGGAAGGCTCTGCTGATGCAGGTGAGGACCCCAGGACTGGTGGCACAGGGAGGGAGGGTGAGTGGTGGAGAGGGGCTGCTTGAAGAGCTGCTGGAAACTCTGCTCCGAAAGGACGAGCCTGGAAACGGGGGGAGAGATGGGGAGAGACAGGGAAGGGGGGAGAAAGGACTTCAGCCGTGCATAAATAAATCAATAAATAAATGAATGAATGAATGAATGAATGCATGAATGAATGAATGTGTAATATGAGCACCTGCTTCCAGCTGTGACAACACATTATCATTGTCTGTAGCAGACTTCTGATTAATATGATGTTGCTTTAAAAAAAACAAACAATGGCACAAAGACATACACTGTATTCAGACAAGTTACTGTGAACTAAAGTAAACATTTATAGGTAAAAAAAGAGTGAAAAAGAAAAAACGTGTAAACGCAAACTGAGCTCTAACCGTTTTTTCATTCTACCGATAGTCTCACGGATGTGCTGTCTATATACAGTAGTCTTAAAGTTGTACAGATATGTCTGTCCTTGTAAGAATTACAGTTGAACATATACGTGCACATTCAATCTTTCATGAGATCTGAGCCACCAACCAACATCCCAGTGGGGTGTGATGGACCTACCCAGGTTCCACAGGGCGGTCTGTGCAGCCAGCTCTTTGGCGTCATCCAGCAGCACACACAGCTTGTCTGGGATGAAGGTGCTCTTTGTGGATGTGATCACCACCTGAACACACACACACTAAGTCAGTTACATTTAAAACCATCACCAGTTCACTGTCTTCAGATCAGGAGACGGCAGAAAAGGAAGACCTTTTATTCTCTTGTGCCACGTTTCTCCCACTTGATTCAATAATGTCGTCTTTGTTTAAATTAGTTAGAACATTTGTTATCATATGTTGTTCTTTTAAATGTAGAACTATGATTGTATTACCCAGCATCAGGCAAACAAGCAGCATATAAGCAAAATGATTCATAGTTCATAGTTTCACAAGTGGTCACATGACACTAACTGATGCAATGCTCTGCTATTGGCTAGGAAATAATAAATATTTTTATTGTTTTGTTGTTGGCCATTGATTTGTCGTTTTATCAGCAGCGGTTTAACACCTCATAGAGGAGCAGGAGCCTCCCATCCTTTCCAGGTGTGGAGTACAGGTGGTACTCCGGCTGGCTCCAGAAGTTTTTGTGGCAGTACAGTTCCAGGAGGCCGACAGCAGAGACGATCTGACTCTGCTTCAGTAACTGCAGGCTGGTGGGGGAGAGGGGAGTGCCGGGTAACAGAGGGAACACACATCTGTCCAGCTCATCTGAGGAAGCACGATCACACACAGGATTAGCTTCAGTGCTCATTACAGCAGACATGATGCCTCACGGCGGCTTCAAAAGCTGACAGATCATCTTCAAACATGATGATTCCATGTAAATACGGTAAGGCTTGATTTATGTTTCAGATGGAGCACACATTTAAACATCATGACTGCCCATTGTAGTCATGTTTGTCTGAAAAATGTTTTGTAATATTGTGTGTGTGAATGGTTGTCTGTCTATGTGTTGCCCTGCAATGGAATGGCGACCCGTCCAGGGTGGACCCTGCCTCCCGCCCAGAGCCAGCTGGGTTAGGCTCCAGCCCCCCGCGACCCCACATATGGGAATAAGCAGCTTGGAAAATGGATGGATGGATGGATGTTTTGTAATATTACTTGATTGATTCAGCAGAAGACTTCATGCTATCAGAGCTGACACAATAATTCTATCTTTCATGAGCAGTCAGCTATCCAAATTGTTGCATCAGCTTCATGTAGCAGCCACTAAACCCTCCTCACCTCCTGCTGGTCCTGAGTGGAAGGTCCTCTGGAGATAAGGCAGAGACACGGTCCTCTGCAGAGTGTACCCATCCACAGGCCTGTCCATCATCCCTTCCTCGTTCTGCTGTGGACCGAAGGTCTCGTTCCCGCTTCCTGCTGTGAATTCCCTGCTCGTGTACTTCCTTCCAGCTGCGATTCCCTCTTTGATCCCAGCCGGTTTGGCCAGAGTCACCTCCACTGTCGCGCCGTCGATCTCAGCTCCGTTCATGAGCTGCAGAGCAGCGATGGCGTCCTCGCGGCAGTGGTAGTGGACGAAGGCGTAGTCTGAGAGCTTTTTGACGCGCTCCACGCAGCCAGGATTGAAGCTGGAGAAAACCTTACAGAGAGTTTCTTCAGTGGTGCCTATCATCAGGTTACGCACCTGGAACACAAACAGGTCTAAGAACTACTTCAACTGCCACTGGGCCAACAGCCTCTAGCCCCATGTGTGGTCACGCTGACAGGCTTTCAGGTTGGTGGGTGGTGTAGGTTCAACGTTTCAGGTGGTGACAGCGCTGCTTATGCCTGGACCGGTTAGTAAGTGTTACATGTTGGCCTCGTACCAGGGTCTGAGAGCTGTTATTCTTTATTGGTTAGGTTGTACAGTGTTATTTATATTATATTATTATAAATAGTATGTGTGTATGTATGTAGGTATACATACATACGTACGCACGCACGCACACACATATTTTTTTTTTAAGACAAACAAATATATAAATAAAATCTGCCACATTAATTGGTCGACTTCACACCCACTGCTTTGGTCTTTTTCATTCTTACAACAAATCAATAAAATACTCTGTTTCATAAAGGCTAAAGGAACGTACATCAGCTGCTCACAAGCAAAGTCTGATTCCATATGTTATTTTCTGAAACAATCACATGTATACGTACGTATAGGACTCTGATGTGCTGCATGATCTCCTCGTTGACATCCCTCTCGGGCTTAGCCCAGTCCACCTGGATGTTCTGACCCCACAGCTTGAAGGTTCCTGTGGAGAATAACGTGGTCACAACCAGGTTAAACTGAAGAACATCTTTGTTTACTGCCTGCGCATCTCTTTGCTTATCCTGTCTTTCACCTAAAGTATGAATGGGATTCACTCTATACAGAGAGTAGGTCATTTGTGAAGTTAAAATCTAATTTCTACATTGTACAATACTGAAAATATTGAAATTATTATGACATATCATCGAAAAAAGTCAATATAACAAGTATTTAAGTTACTCATTTTGAATTCACTAGTTTCCAGGGTCACTGTATCATTGCAGGTTCTGTTCCCAACCAAAAATGATCTAAATGCTCTACATTCTAGTTTTGTGTCATACCACCCTCTGCTGGACAAACACAGGAATGGACTCACAGCGCAGATGCTGCACTTACTGTAATGACACATTATATCATCAGGCAATGGCAGCGACAGAACAGAGACAAATTAAAACAAAGAAGAAGACAAATATTGCAATATTTATATTATATTATTACAGCATCCATTTACCCTACCTATGACTCCATACTCACTCTGTATAGTGTTGTACTCTGCCAACTCAACTTAATTATGATTCTGTACTTTTTCTTTTATTGTGCCTGTGCTGTGTGGGACAAAATTTCCCCTCTATGGGACTATTAAAGGTTCTCTCTCTATCTCTAAATGCTTCTACAGCTCACATCTGATGATCCACAAGTTAAAAATCAGACACCCACAGTCAATTACCGGGTATGAGCTTCCTTCGGGCCAGGGCTGCGGCTTTGTGAGATTCATACTCAATGAAGGCAAAGCCTCTGTTTCTGTTCCTGTCTGTAGAGTTGGGATACATGATTACATTCACAGCTCCCTCTGTCACCTATGGCATGAGAGAGATGTAGTAATTAGAGAGAAATGTGTAAAAGTTGGTAATAACACATGAGTTTGTAAAAGCAGCTGAAACAATCAAGCATAAACATCTGATGTTAAGGCAAAGATTCCACCACACAACCAAAAGTATGTAGACACA
Source organism: Betta splendens (assembly GCF_900634795.4). Lineage (NCBI taxonomy): Eukaryota > Metazoa > Chordata > Actinopteri > Anabantiformes > Osphronemidae > Betta > Betta splendens. Next base: position 27,535,928 of record NC_040882.2, on the reverse strand, counting down.
ACACTTGAGTTTTATAGATGTCCAATATTAACTATGCATTTGCTTTTAATGTTCCAACATATAGTGTATTTCCTACAGGTTCTGTGCTGCAGGGTTTTTGTTAGAAATCTAGGGGAGGCAACTGGTTCACAGTGACATAATCCATTATCTAAAACACATTTACTTGCGTTTAAAATGCTGATGGTTGGTGCATGTTAAGAATGTTTGATTTCTCCAACAACTAACTCCTTCCTTTCATAACTGTCCGAGGAGCAGATACGTTAAACTTAGTGAGGAAAGTACCTTTTTCATCGCCTCCATTAGTTCATCTCTACTTTTGTCTTTGGGGATGGATCCGATAAACAGTCGACAGTTGTCCCGGCTCACGCACACGCCGATAAACTTCCCAGGACGGATCTCATAATTGTTGAGCATCTGGATGGCTCTATGAGCTGCCTCTCTGAAACACAGTCATTTGAAATACATTTGAAGTCTATTTCCTTTCCACATCCCCCACACAATCTAAACCCATTGATTGAAGATGAGTAGTACTTCACAGATTAACCAGCCCCTCAGGAACTTGCAAGGTAATTAGTGTCTATCCCTTCATCACACAACTGTTGTTGTGAATTTTACTTAAAAAATAAACAATAATAACTTGACAAGTAAATATTACATTGGTTAAAAGGTTTTTAAATCTGCATGTGCATTGAATTAGGTGAAAAATATACACATTCATTTAATACATATACATTCTGCCCTAAAACACCAGGGACGTTCACAATGAAGCAGCAAAACTCTATTTCCATCAACTACCTGTGAGCTCATACACAGAAAGGACAGGAGAACAGAAGTTACCTATCGGTGTACATGACAAAGGCGTAGCCGCGGTTCTTCCCACTGAACTCCATCATCAGTCTGAACTCAAAGATCTTTCCACTTCTCTCAAACAGAGGAACAAGTTCATCTTCATATATTTCTCTTGGAATCTTCCCCACAAACACCTCACAGCCGCGTGGAGGGGGAGGGCCTTCCCAGCCTGCACCACAGAAACAGCAGACCTCAGTCAACTTCACAACTTGGATGACTTTTTTACTTTTTTTTTACTATCTACAGTACATCTGCTGTGTTTGGTGTTTCAGATTCTGCCATGTTACTATTCTGTTTCTCTGCATTAGATATCACTATAATTAGCAACCAATTATTTTTTATTTATTTTTATTACCATGAATATCATGAATATGTTCCCTTTAGTCTAGTCTTTGATTGACTTTTATAGTTACCATCGAGCATTGCTCGAACATTCGCACACCTGGCGGGGGTCCAAACTTCCTCTGCCCGTTCTCCTGCACCATGTTGTATCCTGTCTTCTGGATTAGAGCAAGCAGAGCCATCTGCTTGGCGATGGACACCTCAAACTCCTCGGAGCTCACCAGCAGGCTGATTTTAGGAAACGCTCTCTGCCTGCCTCCATCTGAATCCGTGTCACTGTCTGTGCAAACAGCAGAAGTGTTGGTTACATGGTCACAGGATTTAAATCAGACTCCTTCACTGAACTGCAGCTGGAGTCAAGTTATAAGCAAGCAAAAAACGAGCAAAAAAGCCAAAGTTTCCAGATGTTTCATTGACAATGAGTTATGTATTCATGTGACTAACAGAAAGATCAAACATTCTCATGTTAAGTTCTCAACTGCCAGTTTGTGCTTTTATTGTTCTAGTGAACACAGGTTTAGGTTAAACATCTCTGGTCAGATAGACAGATCGAGCAGGAGCTTCAACGAAGGTAGAGCATCGTTCATGGAGGATCTGACTCAGTCTAAAACGCTTTAACAGTAAATCAAGCATTCATGACTAGTGACTTTGCTAAGACGTGAAGCAGCAGCCACCGTTAATCTGAACATGCTCTCAGTTTGTACATCTGTGAATCAACAAAGTTAAACTGGGACAGAAAAGCACCTTCACTGAGATACTGGCCCCAGTTACTGTTTGGTAACGTGAAAACAGCATCTTACTGGTTATACTGGTTTTGGACAGGCCACACAGTGGTGAAGGTATGGTTTATACTGCAAAGCAGTACAAGAGACGATTAGAACCGAGCCGTAGTCGCCAACACACGGAGCTACAAGTCTGTAGGAGCCGGTGCGCGCTCCCGCGAACGGAAGTCACGTTTTAAAACGGCACCTGTCTTAGCAACGAGCCACTGGGTTTAAAGTACAATGTGTTTTTAACAACGTCCAACTTGACCAAATGGACCACAGTAACCCAGTAAGTGTTCTCCGTCTGAGCGTGTGCCGGACCAGGCTCCAGCAGAGCGCGGTACCGAGCCGTCACTTCAGCCTGCACGCTAGACGACGCTGTGGCTTTTATTTTGAAATCCGCTGTTTTTCCACAACCTTCCGTTTTTACTGAAATCGTTTCCATTGGAAGCATTTTCACTTGTATTTGTGAATAGTTTCCAGCAAATTGTACAGACGACTAAATGTTCACCCGTGTGCGTGAGAGGATGACGCTGAATAATGACCCCACGGCATCTCACACGTGGAACTTTCTAGCTTATACTTAGCTAACTAGCTAACTTTGACTTACTGAGGGCATGGCATCCTTTCAAACAGCTAAACTAGACCTAACTTTAAATACTAGTCAGCAAAACGAGGTCAGTTTATGTACTGATACTCACTGTGTGCAGTGGCCAACTACTTTATTTAAGCATGAACACGTCGACAGAATAGCTCCACAAACCAAGAAGCCAGAACGTACTTGACGTTAGCTAACCAGCGTTAGCCATCAGCTAACAAGGTAAAAGTAACGATTGTTTCCCGCAAAATGCAACAGTTGTTGGTTTTTTCCAAACCACTTAAAAACTCACCTTGTCTGGACATTTCCCCTTGATTTAAAAAGTTGTTTTAATAAAAGGAATTTGATAATGTTTTATGTGTAGTTAAATAGTCGAAATAAAAAAACCTCTTTACTGTCAACTGCCAAAATTCGATAGACTTGATTCGAATCTTGCGCCGCCAATCAGCGCGCGAGCCTGTAAAACATTGATTTATTAATGGTCAAAATGTAAAATAAATATTTAATGAATAGTTCAAACTAAAAATTGTAAATGTTTTATTTAACTAAATCCATTATATCAGTGTAATAATATACAGTCAGCAACACTGAATTTAGCAGGAAAGATTTTATAATCTAGTGACAGAATAAATTATTTATGACAATAAAAATAAAAACATAGTATAAAATAAGTTATAAAAAGTCAATAGACCTGTTGATTGTGGGGCTAAGCTCATAAATTGATACAGAATTGAAATGTGTTTATAATTAAAACTATAAGGACAGTAATGTGAGCTTAAAGTCACAAGTAAAAATTTATTTAAATATTACATTAAATTAATTACACTTCCCTGCTTCAACCTTTCTGCTCTACATACAGACTGCTGGGGGTCACTGGGGTTCGCGACACTGAGTCACAGTATGAGGCAGTGATGTGTGCTGTTCACAGCTGTGCAGAGCAGAGCTGCTGTCCCTCAGCAGCTGCTGGGCTTCAGTCCTGGACCTGGAACTGGACCTGGAGCTGGAGCTGGAGCTGGACCTGGATGTGTCAGGGCCTGAATCAGAGGCCGGCTGGTTGGTCCTGCATGGAAACAATGCTTTGACTGCTGTGTGAAGCTTTTTAGTGTAATAAACAGCTGTGAATGTTGGTTCAGTATGTGGCATCTTGGCAGGTTAATTACTTTCTGACAGACAGAATGAGTCATAGTTATTGAAAGGGAAATGTCTAAACTCATTTGAATTGTGAGTTTTTTTAGCTCAAAATTTGTCTATGCACACTGTGGAGGCGCATCATAAAAATTCAAATGTGCTGTCATTATTTACAGTCCCACTGCCTACAGGACATTATGCAAACCACTCCTGTGACCTGGTTGGATAAGAGACAATTAATACACTTCATAAATGTTAGAATCAGATGAGCAGATACAGAAAAAGTTAAGAAATTCACAAGAAGGTTCCTGACAAAATTCAGAAGACGGCTCCTGAATAAAGAGTTTCAGGTAATGTTTTAATTAGTTGTATTGTCTGTAAAAAAGTCTGTAGTGTTGATTCTCAGTATTTTTTGCACATTGGCTTTGATAATAAATAAACCTAACATATAAAGTATGTAAGTAATTTATTTATGAAATGTAATAATTGTGTTGTTTTCAGGAATACACAGAATTAGATTTAAATTATTAATGTACTGTTTTAGTTATATCTTAAAGTAGGAAAGCAACAATTTGTCTAAATAATAAGTTAATGATATGAATGACGAATAATTGGAATAAAATGCAAAACAAAGTCATACAATCACTGGAGAACATTTATAAATTTATGTTGAGCAGATGTAAAACAATCAGCCTCCACACGTTGTGGTTGTTTACAGGTATTTCTCTTTGTGTTTAGAGGCTGTTTAGGAACAATGCTGCCGTCTCATTTATTCATTTATTTTTTCACCCTTCACCCACAGATGGAGTTGTCGGTCAACTCCTCCTGGGATTCCCTTTTGCACCGTTGCTACAGGTCTGAAGCAGTAAACATGTCGGCCACCGTCTTCTTCTCCAGCCACATCCTGCTCCCCCCCGTCCTCCACCAGGGCCTCCAGCGCTGCCCGCGCCTCCTCCTCCTCCACTGCGTTGCCATGGAGCTCATCTTGCAGTTGGCCGCTGCTCTTTACGCCTGGGGCCGATACTGTGGCATCAGCAGTCCAATAGTTCTAGAGTTTACGCCACTTCACATTTCTACTTTGGGCCGGTCTCCTTTAACGCCTTGACGCGCGTGGAGCGCTACCTGGCCGTGGTCCAGCTGTCACCTCCCTCAGGCTGAGGCGGTCGGGGGCGTCTGTGCTTGGGTGCTGTACTTTGCATGCTTTGGCTTCCAGACGTTCCCTTCGTCCCCATCTTCTTCTTGCTGCTCCTCTCTCTGGTCGTGTCTTTCTGCAGCATCTCGGTTCTTAGTGTTTTGATTCCCGGGACCTGGAGACGAAGGCGGGAACAAGCAGCGAGTGGACCAATCAAAGCGCAGCGCTTCTGGCACCGTGACGGCTGTGACAGCAGTGCTGTGGTTGTTCCCTGCTCGGTTGTGTTGCAGTGGACAATGCAGTAGGAGTGAGAGAGGAGGATTTCTGTGCAGCCCTGGAGCCACAACTGGTTCACGCTGCCCAGCAGCTGCATTTCACCTCAGCGCTTTCTGCACAGAGCAGAAAAGCGCCCCTCCTCCCGCTGCAGCGCCTCCAGCTGCTCTGAAGTGTGTCCTCTTGGCCTGAACGTCTCATTTAATATTTGATTCCACTAAAATGCGTGACCAGACCAAACAGAGCCTCGAGCAGAGTATTGAAGAGTAACTCGAAGCAAAGAGAAAACCTGCTGGTCCAAACTGCTTTTAAAAATGTGCATTTGTTTTAATTACATACATTAAACATAAGTACACGTCCACATGTGACTGATTCGTGTGCCTGTCATTAGTTACAAGTGCTTTATGAAATAAATGATTGAACCTGGAGTCTGTGCCTCTGTTCCCACTGGGCAACTCTAAGCTGTCTATTAATGTTGTACTTCATACTAAGCTGTGCTGAAAAGTAAATTGTAGCAGAAATTTTTTTATATTATATATAAAATATATAATATTTTTGCCCAGTTGATGGATGTCGATCAGTCGAGGGTCATGAATGTGGAGCCGGTGACAGGCAGCCAGTCTTTCTCCAGAGGCAACGTCCAGTACTGATCATAACGTGGGGTTGAGCGAAGACAAGAATCACAGTTATATAATAATAATCAATAACTGTGACAAAGGCTTCATTACAACACGCTGCAGCTGAAGGTCCATGTTTGCATGTGTTTGACTCCTGACGAAGGTCCAGCACCACGATGGAGGACCTGTGTTTGTACAACCTGTGACCTGCTCTAACATCAGTCTGGAAGAATGATGTGAACATTGACATTTGTAAAAATGGCCAGACTCCAGTCAACATACACCTAAACATGCATTCATCACTTGTTTGTTCATTATTTTTAACTTTCAGGGAGTTCAGCCTCCCTCGGCTTCGTGCCCTCGTCTTCACCTTCAGGCAGGTCGTCATGGAGCTGATCCTGGATGGAAGCGAGGGGCCTGTTGGACGCTTTCTGCAGGATTGCTAGTTTCACTGGTCCAACGTAGCCAGTCTCAGCTCATCATCGTATGAGTAATTCCAGTTTGCCTGCATGACTTGCAAAATGCAAAACGGCTGTTGTCGTTTTAAAAGCGGTGGTCGTCACACGCCCACAGACAGAAGGAGCGAAACGCCTTCAGACTGAGCAGCAGAGACCAGTGGGGGTTAATGTTCACAGAGGTGAGGTCACAACACACTGCTGACCTCAGGTCTGCTTCTCCAATCTGACGTGCTTCTCTTTTGTGCCATTGAAGCCGCAGACATGAGCGCCAGCGCTTCGTCCTCTTCCTTCAGTTGCCACTGCTTCAACGCTAAAGGTGGCGTTCTGCTTTCGTGGATCTTCATCGCCTTCCACTTCCTGCTCTTCGTCCCTCTGTCGCTCCTCGTCCTGGGCCTCGGCCTCCGGCGGCGCCCGCCGTGGAGCTCATCTTTGTGCTGGGACTCAGTGTCTCCGTGTGTGGCCAGTTCTAGAAGTCCCAGCGCTGGAGTCGCAGCAGTGAATTAGAAGAAACATGAAGCTTGAAGGACTCATTTCAAGGCGTAGAGATGTAGGAAGGGAGCGTCTCATGCTGCAGGACCTTAGAGTGGATGGAGGACGTAGCTCAGTGCTATGCGTCATGTTTCTTTTAAATTAACCGGATCTCAGTGGTTTTACACCAGCGCACTTTCCAGACGTCCTCCAGCTTCTTCTTCTTCAGGCTGCAGAAGAAAGAGGTCAAAGCTGATGCAGCCGTTTGAAGGGTGACGTCACGTCAAATGTCCTGTTCGATGACACGTATCCCTCAAATGTCATGAAAATGCAATAAATATAATGAAAAAGTTCTGACAGCTTTATCATTATTAGAGCTGTTGTTCACAGGACTAGTCTGTTTCTACAGGCGTTTTAATGGAACTGGACCAGCGTCGTCATTTGAAAATCAAATTTGTGTCGCGTAATTTACATCCTGTCATAAAAACGTGTGAGTGAGATGAAGGAAGCCACAGGTTTAATAGTTTGACAACACGTCTGACGAGGTGAGTGGTGCTGAGCTTGAGCTAAAGCTCACGTTCATGAACAACGAGCTGCTTTTTTCCTGTAGGTTGTTGATGCTACTACATAGAAACTAGTCTGTAGATCATGTCAGTCTGAGTTTACATTTAGAACCTTTAAATCATGAATAAATGCTGAGTCAGCATTTCCGCCTGCGCCTCCTCATGGTTTCACTCTCACATAGGAGCAGTGGCGTCTGGAGGCCTTTGGTCGTGCCTTCATTCGTGCAGCTCCTCTTTAGGTCCAGACCACATCCTTGGAGCAGGGTGGTCCACTGCTCCTGTGGTCCTGAAGCAGCGTCATGGAGGCCAACGCCTCCTCCGTCCACCACTGCTCCGACTCTGCAGGCGGCGGCTCCATCTCCTTTGCCTTCATGATGAGCCAGGTGGTGCTGCTGCTCCCTCTCTCCCTGCTCGTCCTCCACCTGGGCCTCCGGCGCCGGCGGCGCCAGGGCTGCTCCGCCTCCAGCAGCCACGCTGACGTGGTCACCTTCTACCTGGCCGTCATGGACCTCGTATGCGTTTTGGGGGCGTGTCTCTACTTGCTTGGCTCTTACTTTGATTGGATCCAGTTGATCACGTTGGGGTTTTATACAACCTCTGGTTTCTTCGCTGGACAGATCTTCTTCCACGTGCTGACGTGCGTGGAGCGCTACCTGGCCTTGGTTCAGCCCATCACCTACCTGGGGCTGAGGCGGTCCGGGGGGGTCTGGATCCGGAACCTCAGCGTTGGCTGCGTGTGGCTGCTGTTCTGTGGGTGGTTCGGTTTTCAGGCCTGTTACTACCCCCAGGTTCCCTACACACCAATATTCTGTCTGTTGACCTCCTCGTTGGTCGTCGTGTCGTTTTGTAGCTTCTCTGTTCTCCGTGTCCTGATTGGTCCAGGGCCGGGGGAAGTGGGCGGGGCGCGGGCTGACCAATCAAAGCGGAGGGCGTTTAACACCATGGCGGCTGTCACGGCGGCGCTGGGCTTGTTTTTTCTAGGCTTCCTGCTGTGCGTGGCTCTGGAGAGGGCGCAGGTTCTGACCCACGTGGACGGCTGCGTGCTGCTGATGTCCGCCATGTGGTTCGCCGCCCCGAGCACACTCATTCTACCTGTGCAGTTCCTCCACAGAACGGGACGCTTGCTCTGCTGTTCATGACGTCACTAAGAAATACACGTCATCAGTGACAGAAAGCTTCGCTCTATAAATAGATCCATTTAAAGTAGGGAGTAAAAACTATTGCGTCATTTAGTTGGACAAATTATTAGTCTGCCTCATTTGAAGCAGATCTTTAGGATGTAAACAGATTCACGATTGTATGAAAATGTCAAAGTAGCTTGAGCTGCGTGTGGTGTTGACTAGAAGCTGCTTCGTTCAGTCATAATCAGTTTATCAAACTCATAATTCTACATCACACCACTACATCGTATATGAATACGTTTTGTGTAGGAGGTATTTTCTTTTGGCATTTGTCACCTGCTGCATGCAGCCATCTTATGTTTGGATTTGTTTCCTCTGAGCTTGTTTTGATTTACTCACCTTTAGTTCCTTGCTTTGGTTTAATACGTTGTGTTACTCGTTCCATCCTGGTTTCCTGCTCTGCACTGAAAAAAGGGTTTTTTGCTCCTGTAAATGTTAATGTTAATGTAAATGTGTATATTTCACAAAAACTGTTCCAATATTTACTTTAAAATTTTGCATAGAATTTAATATAATACCTTGAAATTTAGTATCATCGTTTGACCAAGTAAAGTTTGCATACAAATAACAAATAATAGTAAATAAGATAATTCATGTTTTAAAAACCTCCAAAATCAAGTAATTTTGACTTGATGAAATGTGATGAAAGTGAATCTGGCAACGCAGATGCATGAACCCATCTAATACATAAACATAAACAACACAAATCAGCGCATCGTTTGTATTTTTATCCAAGTAAAATTTAAATATGGATTAGGTGTAAGACAAAACTTTTTATTTTTATAGGATTTGTGTATTATATATGTCAGAACTGTATTCTTACTGACCAATTGTTAAACTTGTTAAACTTGTTAACTTAGACCCGCCCTGAGCCGCTGAGGCTCATGGGAAAAATGATGGTTCTTGTGTTCTTAACATATAGTTAAAGATAAGAGTTGTTTAGTGTTGGGTTTGGTGGAACTGAACTAGTAAAGTGTTCTGTGTTGTTTTGTGAGCTGCACCATGAGGAAGAGTGCGTATGTAAATGACCCACAGTGGACAGTGATGCAATTTGTTCTTTTAAAAATAAATGTGGTGGTTTTGACCTCGGTTGCAGAGCTACTATTGAAACCCCTACACCATCTGTTCCTCTTCTCTCTGAGGGGATTAAAGTGTAATCTGTGCGTCAGCAGCGACATGCACCAAACAGCTGGGGACATTTATTAACATTGATATATACAGTAAGTAAACACAAAATTATTGTTGCAAATACATACTAAATAAAAAATACTAATACTGCTATATTAAGCCACATGAGTATTTGGTTTATCACAACCTTTTAGTCAGAGAACACAGATGAGGGGTCTGGATTTGGGTGATGTTTAAATCCTTCATGTAAAGCAGTGAACATTGATATCAGTGTTACAACAGCTGTGTGGGATTTAAAACAATGTGGAAGTCAAATGCGCTGTGGATCATAGCAGGCAAATCAGACAGTATAGACAAACACACCAGTATTTGTTTGTCACCATGCAAAAGAAGCAATGAAATGTGTCACAGTCACAAATCAACATTTAATGATCCAACAAATTATTACAATGAGGTGCTGCAGCAAACATCAGACTGAGTCTGGAGCTTCAGGAGAAGGAAACTGTTTTCCAGGTGGGTTTTCTAAAAAATTTTATTTATATCAAATAATAAATCATTTATCACCAGTGAGCGGCAACAAACCAGAAACCTCTAAATTCAATATTTCATGTTTCCAATTTGCATTATTATCTTCATGAGTAGTTGATTTACTGTTACTCTGGTTGCTGCTGTGATAAAAAAAAAACAAAGTATGTAAAAATGTTAGTATTTTACTTTTTATTTATATAATTATTAAGGTTTGGGTTAAAACATTGGTTTCCTTTTCTTCAAAAGCTGTTTACTGTACTTTCTAAATGAAACAGCATTCAATCTCATTAAAACCTGTTCTCAGTGATACAATTAGTTCATTGTGCTATAATACTGGATTTTAATTAAGCAGTTCACAATTAACATTAATTCCAGCCCAACACCAGAATTCATAAAGCAACAGAGCTAAGTGACAGCCAGTACAGTCAACAAACTGAAAACAAGGGGACCTGACTGAGGGTCTGTGCTTCCTCCAATAATAATGATGGGCAACGAAGCAGCTGCAGCTCCTACATGAGCCATGAAGGGTCCCAGTTACTGTGGTTTTCAGCTGAACAGTTCTAAGCAGCATGAGCCCAGGTGAGAAGTCAGCTTTAACATGTGAAGACCTCCATCTTAAAATGAGGAAAGCAACATGATGGACTTTGTGCCTCATCAGGTGTGATGTTTTATTTATTATTCGGAAATTTGCTTCAGTTATAAACCACAAGCAGTTTTATGTTTGTTGAGATAAAATCCAAGATTCAGATGAAGTTCATTAACTAACAGACTTTCAGGTTAGTTATAATCACGTTTTAGAAAACTGTCTAAAATATGAATTAACTTTCACAGCAACAGAATGAGGTGATAAAGAAGGTTTATGGCAGCAGACGTCAGCTACAAACGATGCTGCTTTTGAGATGAGAGGAACTCAGTCTGCTCGAATCAGAGGTCACTGTGCTCTGAGAAACAGCAGACAAAATGACGTCTCACTAAATCCTACTGCGCTGCAGTAGAATCTTTGTAAGGCGCAGGGCTACGCCTGGTCTGCTGATCGCCCCCTACAGGCCACCAAGGGTAACTCGCTCCATGGGGCCGCGGTGGGGCTGCTCCGGTCCTGGACGCCCTGGTTCTGGACGGCCTGGTCCTGGTCTGGTTCTGGACGGCCCGGTCCTCCAGCTCTACCTGCTCCAGCTGCCACTGATCACCTGGAGCAGGTGTGATCAGCAGCTGATGCAGGTAATCAGTAGAGGTGTCCAACTCGAGACCTCCCACTCGACTCAGCATCGATCTTTTGAAGCGGAAGTGTCGTCAAGCAGAATCTCGAGCGCGTTCCGAATCACGTGACCAATGAGAGCGAGAGGTGTCGATACGTCACGTGACTGCCGAGCATCTTATCTGCAGTTTGAACGGACGGTTGTTTCAATATGTCAGACAAGCGGACCGCAGATGATCTATAAGATGATAGATGATCTATAAGATAGACAAGTTTCACATTACAGACATCTGTAATGTATTTATGACAAATTCAAAATGTAATCAAAGACTAAAACTACATTTTGACAAGTCGCAATTCCAATATGATATCTTTATTAGTCAGACATCAGTGCAAACGGCTCTTCTCCAAAGCTGGAGAGGTGGTGAGAATGTGATTAAAGTCATGTTCTGTGGAAAAATAAAATGAAATAAAGGTCTTTGATTAAACTAACTGACAAACATGTCTCCTCAATGTATTAATAAAGCAAAGTTGCAGAAGAACAAATACAGCTCTAATAACATCGGACATCAAACATGTTTGCCACATCAAGGCTACTTATACATTATTATACAGAGAGAAACACAATTACACACCTTTGATTAATTAAGTTTTATTTGACAATAAAACATGGACTGTGATCCTGAACAACCACGTATCAGAGAGGGTTTGATGGTCAGTCTGCTCAAGCAGTTCTCACGCACAACCAGCAGATGTCGTTGTTCTGACTGTGTCAAATGGTGTCGAGCAATGTGTCGATTTCAGCCCAACTGTGTCATTGTTGCTCAGTGATTCATCAGGCTTCGATTTCGCCATCTCTAGCGATCAGCAGGCACCGGCGCCGCCCACCTGTGATTGACAGCACGATGACAGCTCTCCTCTGACGTTCATCCCATGAATGAGACGAGACAAATCCCACTGAACATCAAACCTGATGTTTTCGATAAGTAAGTCCAGACTGAGATCATGAAAAGAAAACCCTTGTTTTTCCTTCTGTTTCTGCTTTTGCTTCGTAACAGCCCTCAACATGGCGGCCAACTCCTCCTCATGCCTCGGTCCCATTCACTGCTGCTCGGACTCCGTGGGTGCAGACATGACCCATGGTCTTCATCCTCATCAACCTGCTGCTGCTGCCTCTTCCCTGCTCGTCCTCCACCTGGGCCTCCAGCGGAGCCGCTCCTCCTTCACCTCCAGCCACTCAGACGTCTTCACCCTCCACTGGGCGGCGCTGGAGCTGCTCCACGTGCTGGGCTTCAGCTGGTACTTCGCTGGTAAAAACGTTGGCGCCGTGGACCTGATGACGGTGGGGTTCTGAACCCAGTCCGTGCTCCACCCGGGCCAGATGTGCGTCCACCTGCTGACCCCACCTTCTGGTGCTGCTGTTCCTGCACAGAGCAGGAAAACGTCTGAGCTGTGGGAGCAGCGAGGCCTGAAGACGCCTTCATTGTTACTAATGAGCGGTGGTTCCGCTCCATTCGGAGCAGAGCCTCACTCCTCAAACATTCATCTCTGACTGCTCTGATGCTGAAGCTCATTTGCCTGCAGCGATTACAGCAACACAGATGTTTGTTTGGCCACATGCAAAATGCTGCTGTCTGTGACTCTGCTGCTGTGGAGCAGGAGCCGAGTGGAGGCGAGTTCACAGCAGGAGACGCAGGTTGAGCTGAGCTGAGGTGAGTGTTCCTGAACGACAGCAGCAAACTGTCTTAGATTTATTGAAAATTAATATTTTGATTGATATTTGCTTTATTATCATTAACAGTTCTGTGTAATAAAAAATTGGAAACAATTTAAAATAATAATAATTAGCTGATGATGACACAACAATTAAAAATTACAATAAAAACTTACAAAGTAAATAGAAAAAACATGCTTATTTTGATTTCCATAAACTTTACAATATAAGAGAAAGCCTTTTATAAAAACACATTTCAGACATATCGATAATACATGTGGTTTTCTACATTTTCCTATAGACTCTTTTTTTCAGCCCGGATCGAGCCAAGATGGCCGCCAACTCCTCCTCCTTCCCCCTCACTCTGTTTGAGTGTGTTCATGTCAGAGGCGCGTTCCTGATGAGCACCGCCTTCGTTCTGACCAACCTGCTGCTGCTGCTCCCTCTCTCGCTGCTCGTCCTCCACCTGGGCCTCCGGCGCTGGCGGCGCCGGCGCTCCTTCGCCGCCACCAGCCACTCTGACGTCTTCACCTTCCACTTCGCCGTCCTGGAGCTCGTCTTCGTGCTGGGCTTCGTCCTCTTCATGTGCGGCCTGTGCTTCGGGGGTGAAGCAGTGATGCTCGCCGGCTACTACGTGTTTAACCTGTTTTACCCGGGTCAGATCTGCTTCCACATCCTCACCTGCGTGGATCGCTACCTGGCCGTGGTTCACCCCATCACCTACCTGCGCCTGAAGCAGCCAGGGGGCGTCCGGGTCCGGAACGCCAGCCTTGGAGGTGCGTGGCTGTTCTACTGCGGGTGGATCGGAGTGGAAGTGCTGTATTTCCCTGGAATTCCCCATAAACTAATCATGTGCATCCTGGCTGCGTCCTTGGTGCTGGTGTCTTTTTGCAGTGTCTCTGTTCTCTGCGTTCTGATTCGTCCAGGCCCGGGGGAGGCGGGGCGGCCGGGCCCCCGGGTGGACCAGGCCAAGCACAGGGCCTTCAGCACCATCACGGCCATCACCGCGGTGCTGTGGCTCTTCTTCATTGGTGTTTTTCTTTGTGTTTTCCTCGATAACGTCAAGCTGCTCGCCTCCAGCGAGGGATGTGTGCTGCTGGTGTCTGGAAGCTGGTTCACTTTGCCCAGCAGTTTGGTTTTACCCCTCCTCTTCCTGCAAAGAGCTGGAAAACTGGTGTGTTGCCGCGGCAGCAGTGGCTGAAAACACCAGTGTCTTCCCTTTGATCTGATACAATGTCCTTTAAACAACAATTAATAATAAAAGACAAACTCTGTGTGTTTGATTTTTATTTAACCCTGACAAATAAAGCAAATAAAACACTGATTCATAAAGCTTGTACTTCTGTGTAGTGAGTTAAGGTATAAGTACATGTTCCACTACTAGTTAATTTTTAAACATTTTAAAACACACCTCTCAGGAATTCATCCTCCCCTCATCAGACACAGTGCATGAGCACCAGTTTCAGGTATAAATCAGCATCATGAAGAGCTATGAAGCAGCTGTTTGTCGCCTTCTCACACTGTTTGCAGCTGGATCGTCGCCGCAGTCGCCACAGACGGCACTTTCACCCTAGAGCTCTGCTCGCTGATGAGCTCTCGCTGCCTCCCTGTTCAACATGTTGTGGATGTTGTGAGCAGCCTTGATGCCTGACTTCATGGACGTATCGATCCAGGCGTGGGGGTAGGCCGTGTGCTCGCCGGCGAAGTGGACCCGGCCTTCGTGCCTGAACAGCTCCTTGGAGTACTCGATGTGCTGGTAGGGAGCGAACAGAGCGAAGGCGCCCAGGCTGTAGGGGTCCGAGCTCCACCGCTTCACCACCACCCCGGTGCACAGCGCCCGCACACGCTCGCCGTGGATCTTGGCCAGGTCGTCCAGGACCTTGTCCTTCAGCTCCTCGTCGCTGGCACTGTGCAGCAGCAGGGCGTCGTCGGCCCAGGTGTAGGAGGCCAGGAGGACGCCCACGGTCTTGTTTTTGGGGAAACTGTGACTGGGGTAGTAGATGTAGCGAGAGAGGCTGTCCGTGACGCTCTTTCCCCCTCGGATGCCTTCCTTCTCCCAGAACCTCTCCTTGAAGGTGAGGATGATCTTGGTGGAGCTCTCGTAGTGGGCGCCCCTCAGAGCGTCTCTTTTCCCGATGGAGAGCGGCGGCTGGAAGTCGATGAAGAGCGCAGCTCTGGCGGTGGTGGTCACGAGGACAGCGTCGGCAGCCACGTCCATCAGCTGCTCGTCCGTTTCATAGGACACCACGACGCCGCTCTTCGATTGGCTGATGCGTTTGACCCTGGAGTTGAGGAGGATGGAGGCGTTGAGGACGGTGAGGAACGCTTTGGGGAGGAGATCAGAGCCTCCCGTTATTTCATCGTACCTTCAAAACAAAACAAAACACAGCGTTCAGAGAACGTTCTTCCAGCAGATCATTTTCTGACTCATTAGCTCATTTATTTAGCATCCTAAGCTAATCATCAGCTGGCTCTGACATGAGCCTCCTCTTCAGGTCTTACGTGGTGTTGTCGCTGACGTCGCTCTCCAGGTAAATCATCTCCGTCAGCGCCAGGTGCATGAGGCTCTGCTCGTTCAGCAGGTCTCCAATCATCCTCACAGCTTCTGTGCTCAGATTCGTTTCTTCTGTCAGATACCCCTGAGAAACAGAACACGAGGGTTTCTACCTTCCGTCATCAGCATTCAGATCCTTCCTTTTGTCCGTGCTCCAGCCCAGTGAGCACGGGAGCAGCAGGATCCACGTGGGACCACGTACTCACCTTCACAGAATAGCGATCGTATTTCTTGAAAGCAGTTTTGCAGCCGTGTTTCCTCACTTCGTCCTTCACCTACGGGAGAATCAGAAGTGCATTCTGCTGCTACAGTGAGGTCTGATCACTGACGTGGGATCAGCTCAGCAGGACCTGAGCAGGACTTCATCTTCCCTACGTACCTTCTGCAAAGCGTCCTGCAGCAGCTCGTAGGCTGACTTGTGCCTTTCGCTCTTTGAGAGGTTGTACGGCAGGATGTCGGGGTTTGCTTCCACAGCATAGTTACGTCTCAGCACGCCGCGGACCAGGTAAAAGGTGTTGGGGTCATCCATGACGAACCGATTCAGCTTCACGCCCAGCTCTTTAGCAAACCTGCGTACAATTCTGTGACAGAGACCAATAAGAATGGCTTCAGTGTGGTTGAAGTGACAGACTCCTGACATTTAGCATCTCGTTAACTGAGCCTGTCACACCTTCCATATATACATTTTACCTGAGTAAAAATCACTAAATCTGCACATTTCGTGATCTAATATGGCCAGAAACTGGAAGTGAGGCATTAGCGAGGGGCGCCTCAGCCCCGATGCTGAAACTGACAGTAAACAGGCTGATACAAGGCGTAATCCCTTTCTGTTTCACATTTTGTCTCTAGTATAATGTTTGGAGCCTTCAGACAGATTCATTCTACACCATGACTTTGTACAACCTGCCTAATGTGTTTATCAATGTTTTGTGACATAATTACTTTTCTGATTGCGCTAAAACCGACAGAGAAAACTCATGAGGGGAGGCTGGACAGGTCTGCGCCTCATCCAGGAGGGGGCGCTGCTACCACCCTTTAACACAGGGCGTCCCCACAAATGGGTTTCAATCATCTAAAAAGACTTACTGAATGACAAGTAAAACAATTCAAGTGCTTGAGAAGTAAATTTAAACCTTGAGTGACGTATTCTATGTTATCCTAATCTAGAGCAAACTGATTAAAGCAGCATTTAAAGTTTTAAAAACAACATAAAACTTCACTGAGGGTCGAAATTGAACATTTACACTTCTCTATACTTTAGAATGATTATGAATTGTGAAAAATACTACTGTACATGGAGGCTACAGGTCAGGTCTCTTACTGCTATATGTGATATGTTCCTTCAAGACCAAATATGTTCCTTTAGGTGAGATAGGAATGAAGATAAAATGTGAAATGTAATATAGTAGTAATATGCATTCTGACAAATAAAAAGTGAAAAATACACTCTTTTAAGATGGCAAGATTGTAAAATCTGCCTCCACTCCTTCACCAGCCATGAACCTCAGGCCACTGACCTCCTGCCACTGAGCCAGTGAAGCGCCTTCGACTGGTCAGAAGCGTGATGCAGCAGACCTGTCTTCTCACCTGTGGAAACTGGGGATCCTCATGGCTCCCATCTCAGCGTACCAGCCGTCCTGCTCGTTCCTGTAGGTCTCCACGCGTCCTCCCACTCGGCCGCTGGCTTCTAGGATGGTCACCTTGGTGCACAGCAGCTTTGCGGTTCAGGCCAGTTTCATGCATCTTGTGCCATGCTGTGGTTTAGCTAAGTGAAACCAGAGCCTTTTCTACCACAGGCTCAGTTTCTCTCCCCACACTAGCGTTAGCCGGGGTGCAGCTACCTGGTGTCCCGCGTCCTGCAGCAGCTTGGCGGCCGTCAGTCCGGCCATGCCCGCGCCCACTATCACCACGTGGTGAGAGGCGGTGGGGGGCGGGAGGCCGTGCTTGGCCAGCTTCAGCTGCGCCTCGTAGTCCTTGTCCTGCAGACAGTCAGACAGCTGCTCCTTCAGGCTCACAGCAGCAGCGTGGCCGAGCGCCAACAGCAGCACGAGGATGGAGGCTGAAACCAAGCAAGAGGCAAAGTGTGGTCACGCTTCAGCCAGAAGACGAAGGCTCGAGGAGTTCAGCCTGGTGACTGGTTGCCTCCACACACAGCGACATCTGGGCACTTAGAGCTCGACCTGCTGTGACATTTAACTGACTTTTTACTTTAAATGCTGTGAATTAGATATTTATCTTTACATCAATGAGGAAAAAAGTCTTGTTTATGGGATAGAACATTGTGATACTGAGCCTAATACATGAAATACAGCAAGGAACGTTCCAATATATTAAACCTTATTTTATTGGATGCAGGAAATCTGATCTACATCACAAACCGCTGCGGCCTCATTCACAATTTAAGAGTTGAATTTGTTTTTCATTCATCTCAGACCTTTTGAATTGAAATTGATTTGACCACATCTGCCAGTGACATGATGAGACTGATCATAATCACCAGACGCTCAACGCCGTGGTGTTTTTGATGAATCACACCACTTGTGTTTTTCGAACCAGTCAGACCTCAGACAGGGAGATGAGCAGAGCGAAGGAGCCAGACGTCAACTCTCCAACACTATGAATGTTTGAGCAGGATACTCACACAGTCTCCATGAAGAAGCGTGTGGTTCCATGACGGGTCCGAGGCTTTGATGACACAGAGAGAAGAGAATCACAAACACTCAAAAACGATTTTACCCTCTCTCTATAAATGGTATAAATGTCTATGAAGTCAATGAGAGTTGAGTCAGTTCCACAGCTCAGACGTGAGGCCTCCGTCTCCCCTGACACAGACTGGACTCTTACCTTTGAGGAGGATGCTCAGTCCCATGATGCAGTGACTGCCGCAGCCTCTTTTATACCAGGCTTCGCTTCATTGTTGCACAGTTGTTTTCATGTCATCTGACTCTGTTGACCACAAACACACAACTTGCTTTTGATTTTGGTTTCACTTTTCCCTAAGTTTCACAACCAGACCGCAGCTTTGATACAGCTGGTTTAGTCTGAACAGGAGCAGGCCAGCTAAGCTGATACGTGGGTATCAGCTACAACCGGCTGCTCTTCACATACAATAATGTGCAGCTCAATGCCAGAACTACAGTCTAGACTGTCCTCTTTCCCAGCATTAACGATGTTTGTATAGCGTCTCCACGGGATCTTATTATTTCACAAGAAAGTGAACGTCACGCTGCAGGGATTTTCCAAGACAATCCCTCACTACACAGTATTTACCAATGTAAAAGCCTAGAAGGAAGTAAATCTGCTGTTACTGACTGATCTCCTAGTGTTGTGAAACTCATTAGGTCCTGTGTTTGTTTTGCAGCTCAAAGACCTGGTCAAATGTCTTAATTCACAGCCACAACCATCATCCGGAGCCTGGCTGACGAAAGGTCCAAAACAAAGATGTTGGTTAAAGCATCATGTTTTTTATTGACAGAGCAAACACAAGTACAGATGACGTTGCTTGTTAGAATAATAAGAAGGATTTCTACACATATCAGTGTGTTGACTAGTCGTTTGTGACCCTAGAGCTCATCTCGTGCTGTTGGTGACTCTGAATGTGAAAGTGCTGCTCGGTTAATGTTGGTCGCTGCCCTGATGGCAGATTTCATGGCTGCTTCGATCCAGGCCTGAGGGAAGGCGTGCTGTGTGCTCCCCAGCAAAGTGCACCCGGCCCTCCGCTTGGAACGGCTCCCTGGCCTCCTCTAAATGCTGGTACGGGTGAAGGGAGCGAACGCACCGAGGGAATGAGGATCCAAGCTCCATTCTTCACGATGACTCCAGTAGAGACTCTTAACGTGCTCTCAGAGTCTCTCAGAGCCGCCTCCTTCAGGTCCTCATCACTGGCACCGTGGAGGAGGAGCGACTCATCAGACCACTTCAGCAGAAACGTCCGTTAGTGAAGACTGGGAATCCTTCTGATATGACACAACAACTCCATCCTTCAGCTGTTTGATACGTTTCACCTTGGAGTTGAGTTGAACAGGGGCCTTAAGTACGAGCAAGAAAACATTGGGGAGCAAGTCAGACTTGCTTCATACCTGAGTACAGAACAACAAATAGAAGTCAGAGGCCTTTAACAGTGGCTCCATGTTCAACTTGATACTGCTTTAAATTTAAACTCTTATGTATAAAAATAAATGCTTTCTGATAATAAAATAGAACCTTTTGTTAAAAAACAGAGTAAGAGCTAATGTGGCTAATGCTTCAGATAAACACAGTGAGAGCTAATGTGGCTAATGCTTCAGATAAACAGAGTGGGAGCTAATGTGGCTAATGCTTCAGATAAACAGAGTGGGACAGAGTCCAATCATCTGCTCAGCCTTAAAGCTCAAACCACCTTCTTGTGTCATATACTCCTTCAAACAACCAAAACGGTGCCGTCAAGCTGCTGGACAATCACTAAGACACCCCGAGGCTCCATGTGATCCCATTGAGCTTTACCTCCACAGAATAATGGTCATATTTTCTAGTGCAGCTTCACATCCATGAGCCTCGACTTCATCTTTAACCTACAAGCACGACACCAAATGTATGAGCGTCATGATTGATAATGTTATTGCCTACGTTATTGAGTACTTACAAAAATTACATTTGTGTACAGTAATTACATTACACTATATTTCTACCTGGCTACACACACATTTGCCTGGACTCTCTTGTGTAACGAGGGGAGGTCTGACTGGTCTGACTGGTCTGACTGGGTTTGCTGGGTTGGACCAGTTGGACAGGCCAGTTTGGCTCACACACTCTGCAGGACTTCCTGCAGCAGCGAGTCAGCCGACACATTGTATGTGGAGCAGCAGCTTGGCGGCCGTCAGTCCAGCCACGCCCGCTCCAACTACCAGGACGAGATGAGGCTGACACGTCCTTCGTCTGCAGCAGCAGAGACTTCATCCTGCAGACAAGCAGCCAGATGTTCTTTCAGGCTCACGGAGGATCAGCAGCACGGTGGAAACTGGAAACAGTATAAAACGAAGCACGTGCCACTCGCATCAGGCTCAGTTTAACAAAAAAATAGAAGGAACAATTTGTAATTGTGTGAGGTTCAGGAAAGCAAACTGCCACTTTCTTCAATAAAAAGGAAAAAGTAGAAGTAGAAACTGTTATTTGGGCGAATGAAGGAAGTAATGAGTTCAAACCTGCACATTCAGCAAATCCTGTCTCATAATGTCAGACAGCAGCTTTATTCATGCTTTATTCAGTCCCTTCAGCTGGAATTACGGAGCTTCAGCTGAACGTGCTTCCTGTTGTCGTCCTTTAGGGAAGAAGAGACACAGAAACAGACAGACGTTCATACTCACATGAATAATCATCATAATAACGATAAACACTTCTGAAATGTGTTCTAGTAAATAAAGCGCTCACGAAACGCTAGCGCTCATGTCAGACACATTCTGGTCCTCGTTGAACCTTATGTGCGTTCTAATGTCGTGTTCTTGTCTTGTGTCTGTGATGTGAACTCATTTCTTTGGATTCAGACAAACGCGTCAGACTCACAGGACCCAGAATGAGTGGTCAGAACTCATGATCAGAAAACACCGCGTCGCCTCGTGATGAAGTAAAGAAGCGATGGATGACCTCATCCAAAACCTAGAAGTGACTTTCACTTTAGTTTAATGAAAGAGAGTTTCTTTTTGCCATTGAAGTGCACACAGGTCCTGATAAATGACGCAGATGCCTCTCGGTCTGAACGGAGGAGCAATAAATCACATTCTGATGGAACTGACGATGCTCAACAGTCCGAACTCCATTGAAGCTCAGCCTCATCAGAGCTCAGCCCCATTGGATCGGAGCTCAGCCCCATTGGATCAGAGCTCAGCCCCATTGGATCAGAGCTCAGCCCCATTGGATCAGAGCTCAGTCCCATTGGAGCTCAGCCCCATCGGAGCTCAGTCCCATTGGAGCTCAGTCCCATTGGAGCTCAGCCCCATTGGAGCTCAGCCCCATTGGATCGGAGCTCAGCCCCATTGGAGCTCAGCCCCATCGGAGCTCAGCCTCATCGGAGCTCAGTCCCATTGGAGCTCAGTCCCATTGGAGCTCAGCCCCATTGGATCGGAGCTCAGTCCCATTGGAGCTCAGCCCCATTGGAGCTCAGCCCCATTGGATCGGAGCTCAGCCTCATCGAATCGGAGCTCAGTCGGCTCAGGAGCGTCTCTACAGCCCGGCTACTTGTCCATGTGCGACAGCTCGGCCCGTTTTCTGATGTGGCTCGGTTTGTTGTTGGGTTCACTCAGATGGCGGCACCAGGTCTGATTACAGTGTTAGGGTTTGACTGATGGTAAATGGTCCATACTTTTATACTGTAGTGCTTTAACCACCCTTTCAGGATCAAAAGGTTTACATCTCATTCACCCATTCACACACCGATGCCAACAGCTTGGTTGCTGTAAGTATAAGTCAATAGGAAACTACAACAACAGCTGTCATTTACACAGTGACACCTTTTGACAGTTTTTATTTAAACCATTGTCACTTTTAAAGCCTCTGTTTTTGTTTCCTTTATAAGATGAACATACTGTAGATTCTGCTTGTACAGGACTTAGTTTGGTACAAGGAATCGTTCTGTGTATTTAAATGTATGTTACTAGACCACCTGGCTGCATGGTGCAAACATGTATAATCTATGTCTACAGGCATCACATACTGTATTCAGATCAGGTCCCATCATCAGACATCAGCAGCTGTAACTAGAACCAGGTCTGTCTCTGCACGGGGAGGATTTCATTCATTCTGTCATTCACTGTGTCACAACCTCCAACTGATAATTGATGCTCCTCTATGGATCAGAACGATGACTCATCAGTTTGAGGAGAGAAAGAATTTAGAGAGTAAAGCATCAATCCCATGACTCATCACTGGTCTTTTTGGTGCAGTTACATGTGTTAGACCCACTGATTGACCTCTAGAACATGAAGATGAAACACTGCACTTGCTGCTGTAGCTGCTGAACAGCCTGCAGCTCCGCTATCTGTAAACAGCCCTCACCCACAGCGGGGAAGCAGCCGAGCGGACGGTTCACACACACGTCCTGACCACAGAGAAGTCGGCGCCAGTTTCACTGCTGAGCAGACTTCAACCGCGTCTCAGGCTGTTTCGCCTGCGTTGACCACAGGCTGCTGTTCACACAGACTGAGAGGGCAGCGACCACACGGGCCGGTGCTGTGGGCTCAGTCACAGCTCAGCTCAGTTTAAACCATGTTTTATATTTGGGACGTTTGGTGTGAAAATGGACATGAGAGCGCACGTCATGGAGTTGATTGTGTGGCTTTAACACAGAATCGTCTTTCAGTTACAGCTTTTAGAAGAAGCAGTAGAAAGTTAATGCATCACTTTTTCCTCCTGCTCAACTTTTTACCTGCAAAAACAACCGACACCAGTAAATAGGAAGCAGTTTAAGTTCTGTTTCTGTTTAATGTGTGAGGTGTTTGAACCCTGAACTTTCCACAGGAACGTGTTTCAGAGCAGGAATGAAGCTGTGAGCCTCATAATCCACACAGACGCTGGTAACTGCACGTTTAAACACATCATACGGGCTGAAACTGCTTGTTTAAGGACGACAGCGTATTTCTGAGCTTCTCCTTCAGCCAGTTCCTTCTCAGAAACCTGGAGGACACAAACAGGGTCAGATACCGTCAGTTACTGAGGAACAACCTATTTACATGTCCTTCTTCTCACCTACTGGATTGTAGAATAGAAGTTATCGTCTGCTGGCGGTGGGTCGGTACCGGCTGACCCGACCCGCTCTCCATTCACAAAGATAGAAATATGTTATCGAAATATTCCAACGCTGGCAGTTATTCACAACAGCTGATGATGGAGGAATCTCACCGAGCTCTTCAGCGTCATCCCCACCCAGCATGTAGTAAACGGCCAGAGATGAGGAACCGTCTGCAGAAGACAGCGAGGAAGCACAAGTCAGTCCACACACTGAAACCTCTCATGAGGTTCAACATGAGATCTACAGGATCTAATGAACGAAGGACGATTTCAAACGGCTTTATCTCTGAAGTCACAGAGCAGGAGTGGCACAAAGAGCAGCTGCACACGAGACATTCATCCGCGGCGCCGACGACGGCACGACAGCGGACGAGGTGTCGGGACAGAGCTGGACTGAAGGACAGACCAGACATGAGCAGCACCGCCCAGTGGCAGGAATGGTGCACAGCGACATCTGGGCCCAGCGAGTCCAGAGCAGAGCAGAAGAGGAAGCTGGAGGCAGGCGTTTCCATGGTAACGCTACGCGGGGAGAGCGGCTCCAGTGGATGTGAGAGCTGTGTGGTCGACAGCCTCACCCGGGGTCTTCCTGTTCTTCCTCATCACAGCGTAGGTCACGGTGTTTGCAGCAGCTGCAAAGCTGGCGTCTCCTGCTCCTTCAGCAGCTGGAAAAAGGCAGCGGATAAAAAGGCATTGTTTGAATCAGTGTGTGTTTCCACTAAGGAGGACAAACAGGCTGACTGTCACCTGTGTGGTCAGTGGAGCCTGATCCAGGTCTGGACAGACGACGCACTGCAACGGTAGGAGAGAGAAGCAGAAAACAGCAACTTTAATGGGTTCATAACAGGAGACCAACGTGACCAGTGCTCCTCAGTAAAAGCTGACGGTGGCTGAGAGTTTTAGCAGCGTTGTTGCTGCTTTCGTACCTCTGTGAGTGAAGTGACCCAATGCCACCACCAACAGCAGCAGCACCAGCAACACAGTGACAACGACCCACGGAGTGTGACTGGAGGCAGGAGGGCCTGGTTCTAGAGGAGAGCCTGGTTCTGGATCAAAGAAGAGGTCAACAACCCGAAGCTTCACACTGAAACACAGTTATGAGCCGAGCTTCGCACCTCGCTGCCGTGACCCGACCACCAGCCGGCTCTGTGCTGATGCTGCTGCTCCAGAGATGCTGCACCCGTAGAGTCCTTCATGGAGGCTGCTGACCCTGTGGATGGTGACGTTTCCTGTGGAGCTGCTGCTGATGAAGACTCCGTCTTTATAGAAATGAGCTGAAGGCGACGAAGCCGTCCTGTTTCTGCATCTCAGAGTCACAGCGTCTCCCTCCATCACAGGAAGAGCAGGAACCTCCAGCATCACAGAACCATCTGCAACAAGCAGCGTGTAATGAGTCCTGCCATCGCAGGGTTGAGCTCGTAAAGATACTGCTGGATGTGAGTTACCAGTGACAGTGATGTTGACGCTGTTGCTTCTGTCTCCTCCAGCCTCACACCAGTATTTTCCACTATCGTGGCCATAAGTATTTTTAATAACGTAGGACGTTTCTGCTGCATTTTGCTGATTTGTGCTGTTTTTGTTTTGTATTGTTCCTCTGGACTCATGTACAAGCAGACAACGCAAACACCTGTCACAGTAAAATGTTACTGATTCATACTCAAAGAACTGAGATCGGTTTGGATCGATACGAAGAGAAGCTGCATCTGCAACAGAGCAGACAGATGTTTACACACAGCTGGAAGATCAGTTCAAAATAAAACAAGGCAACACATCACAGCTGCTGTGATGAATCATTACAGGGAAACTCCACCAAAGCAGTAACACATCAGCGAGGACCGACCGGTACTTACACACTTCGTGATGCCGTCCACTGAGCAGGATCATCTCAGTCATCACTGAGGAGACAAACAGACTGATCAGACGTGAGCGCTGAACCTCGACCCGGCGGAGCCAGACTCCACTTACTGAGGCTGAAGCAGAGTGCTGTGAGCTCCATCCTGCTGCTGACTGGCTCTGAGTCCGACTCCAGGCTGACGCAGACCAGCTCAGAGCCTCTTCCTGTTTTACTTCTGTCTTTCTGTTGTTGTAGAGACATCAGTGGGTGGAGGAACATGCAACAGCAGATGCATAATTAGTGAACCGACCCGTTGGCCTGTGCACCTACAGACGTTAGGGTTAAATATACACGTCTGCTGCTGAGACGCTGCGTTTCTCACAGCTCAGTGCACAGACTGTTAGTTCCATAACATGAGCTCTTAACACGAAGACGCAGCGACGCTGATGGAAATGAGCTGGAAAAATATGATATGATTATAAAGTTTCGATCAAAGCAGACGTGTGAATTTCGGTAGGTGTAGGTTTTTACAGATTGAGGGGACGATTTATTCCCATTTCTCTGCAGGGCGTAAACTATAAACTATGGACCCTGGGGCTGATATGAGACCAGGATTTGAATGCAGGACAGTCAGCGTGTTGCTCTGTGCTTGTGTCGGATTCAAGCCTTTGATCACGTGCTGCTCTGGTGTCTCTTCGCTGCTTTGAAGTCTGCGGTGGTGACGTGATGACGTCCACGCTATCGACACCATCGGCTTTAAATCCAAACTCTTCGTTTCTTAGGTCAGTCACATGACACAGGTTTAAAGAAATGTCAATAAACAATAATTTATTATTTCATGAAAACAAAAAGAAGTTGAAATAACAGATGCAGTTAATATTATTCACACATACAATAAGAGGCCACAGATGAAAAGACATGAACACATGAAGCTGTTCAGCTCAATAAAAATCAGCTGGTGCAGTAAAAACAGGCCTGACGGACCCAGTGAGGTTCAAATCTGAGTGGACGGGTCACTTGTCAGTTGTACAGTGAAGCAGCTGCAGCAGCAGCAGAGCGACCATCAGGACGAGGAGCGCAGCCTTCAGCGTGAGGCAGACGTGACCGCAGCGCCGGACGCGACTCTGAGAGGGCGACTGTGTGTCACGGCGCTCTAGGTAGCGGACCCACATGCCCGGCGGACACAAAGCTCAGTGATAATAAGGATTTATTAGTACTCGTCGTCAGGCAGGCAAAGGTCGATACACAACTGAGGCAGTAGGGGAACAGGCATGGATCAGACAGTTGATGGTCAGGAGACAGGCTGGGGTCAGACTTACGGTGGGACAGGATCAGAGACAAGAGGCGAGGTCAGGAGAAGCAGGGTCATTCACGGGTCAGGATACAGGATATGAAGTGTAATGCTGGAATGCTGGCTAGTACACACAGACAATCTGGCAGGGAACAATGGCAAGGGACGGTGATTAAATACAGGTGAGTAATTACTAACAGAACCCAGGTGAGTTAACTAGAACCGGAAGTAAAACTAGAACTGCTGACGTAGATGCTGGAACAGGAAGCGGTGACAAAATATAAACGGAAATGAGTAATTGCAGTGGCTAAATGACCTGGACTGTGACACTGTGGACACAGGAAACGGGGGCTTTCTTTACTGGGCCTCATGTAGTTGTGTCTTTTCACAGTCTTACACCACATTTGGGTTTTACTAATAACCACCTTTTACAGCTGATGTGGACCTGCTGAGCTGAGCTTCTCACCTCGCTGCCGTGACCCGACCACCAGCCGGCTCTCTGCTGATGCTCCTGATGATGCTGCACCTTGTAATGGAAAAATTGTACTTTTCTGCTTCTTGTATTCATTTCTGACTCTATATAGCAACAATGCATTCTGTACTTGTTGATTAGACCCAGAACTGAACATTCTCAGACAAACAATCTATCTCCCTCTTAAGGTTCTGTCGCACATTAAGTGCTGACATCTAATGTTGTGTTTGACTGACCGATTGTTTATGGTCTGTGTCTGCCTTTTACAGTACTCCTGGTCTCTGGCTCCTTCCTAAACCAGACCCAAGGCCGTAAACCTAATGCATTCTCCCTGTCCCTTCCCTTCTGATAGAACGGCACCCAGGATGCAGGAGTGAGAATGTAAACATCTTCACCCACAGTGTGATAGGAAGATTCCACCAGGTCCCGGAGAAGGGTCAAAGGGCAGAGACAACCTCAGAACGGGGTGATCTTTGCATTATACCTCCGTGGTGTATGTTCATATCTCCCCAGCTGGCTTTTGATTTGCCTTCCTTATTTTTCATTTTCTTTATTATTTCAATAAATCACACAAAAGGACAACTCTCTCATCGGCCTTTATTCCAAAATTTCCACCACACACCTGTAGAGTCCTTCATGGAGGCTGCTGACCCTGTGGATGGTGACGTTTCCTGTGGAGCTGCTGCTCATGAAGACTCCGTCTTTATAGAAATGAGCTGAAGGCGATGAAGCCGTCCTGTTTCTGCATCTCATAATAATGTAATGAGTCCTGTAGTAACGCCATAGTAGGGTTGAGCTCGTAAAGATACTGCTGGATGTGAGTTACCAGTGACAGTGATGATGAAGCTGCTGCTTCGTCCTCCTTCAGCCTCACACTAGTATTTTCCACTATCGTCTACATAAGTGTGTTTTATAAAGTAGGACGTCTCTGCTGCATTTTCCAACAGAGACCTGGTCCCGTGGCGACAGTTGTGGTAGAAAGCTTGTTTGGCCTTTTCACTGGCATCCTTTTCCTCAACGGTCCGTTTGTTTGGCCATTGTTCATTTGGCAGCAAATGAATAGTAGTACAGTAGTACAGTCCATTTCTATTTCTCAGAACTCAGCATTTGAGAACTGGGGCCCATTATCACTCACCACCTCATTCGGAATTTCAAACCCAGCAAAGGTTGATTTCAGCCTCTGAATAACCTGCTGGTAGTTGATGGCACCTGCAGTATCTCTAAAAAACGAGAATAATAGTCTGATATCACAAGATGATTATACTTTCTGTGTTCACAGAGATCAAGGGCTATTCTTTTCCAAGGACGGTCAGGCAGTGGAGTAGAGATCAGTGGCTCCTTTTGCTGAGTCCGTCTGTGTTTCTGACAGGTGTGGCATTGCATGACTGTGTGTTTTAGCTCTGCTGAGAGCCAAAACCAAACTGAGGAATTCGCCCTGTCTCTGTATTTACAGCAGTAAGACCTTGGTGCCCCTCATCACTCTTTAGGATGTCTGCTCTCAAAGACTGTGGAATGACAACTCTACACCCTCCTGTGACCACACCACCGGATACTGACAGCTCATTCTTTACTTTCAGAAATGTTCTGATATTTAGAGGCACACTACTACTGTATTCTGGCCACCCACTTCTTATGTACTTAACAACTGTCTGTAATTCACAGTCTTCTGCAGTGGCTAGTTTAATGTTCTCCAATCTGCTTGGAAATGCTGATACGCCTGTCATTATAATGGCTACATAGAATTCTACTTCGCTGGGTGTGTGTGTGTGTGTGTGTGTGTGTGTGTGTGTGTGTGTGTGTGTGTGTGTGTGTGTGTCAGTCTCATCCTTTGTGTGGGTCTGAGGGCTCCGCGACAAAGCGTCAGCAATGATGAGGGTTTTGCCTGGCTAATAAACTGCCTCAGGTTTGTATCTCATAAGTCGCATCAAGGGACGCTGGCACCTCTGAGGGACGTCCTCAAGGCTCTTGCTGTTGATCAGTGGCACTAATGGTCTGTGGTCCGTCTCTAGCCTAAACCAATCTAAGCCACACAGATACTACACAGATACTGCAGGGCTCCTAGTCCATAGCTGCAGGCATCAGACACTGCTGTAGGCTTTGTGATATCATAAAAGGCAAGGACGGGTGCAGTTGTAGTGTAGCTTTAATGTCCTCAAATGCTGATTGAGGTGAATGGCCCCAGGTCCAGATGCTTTTGCTGTTCAACAATTCATACAAATGTTGTCCAGCTGTGGCGAGGGCAGGGATGTATCGGACAAAATAGTTAACCATAGCTAAGACTCTTTAGCTCTTGTGCATTTCTAGGTGGTGGCACCTGAAGAACTGGCCTAACCCCAGAATTGTCCATTAGGTGGTCAAGAAAGCATAGCTGGCTTTGTTTGAAGTAGCATTTCTCTTGTTTGAGTTTTAGGCCCGCTGACTCAAGGCAGTGCAGCACTTTCTCCAGTCGAAACTCATGTTGCTCAATAGTGGCTCCATGAACCAGGACCACACCCTCCAGCCCCTCTAACATTTTACGCTGGAAAATCTCAAGTGCACTTGTTATGCCGAAAGGTATCCTTTTGAAATAAAACCTGCCCAATGGCATTATGAATGTAGTCAGCATGTAGCTATCAGGGTGGAGAGGAATTTGCCAAAATCCACTGGCAGCATCAAGTGAGGAAAATACAGTTGCTCCACTTAGCTTGGAGGTTATCTTATCAGGTGTTGAGAAGATATAGGCCTCTCTTTTTACTGACTTTTTCAGTTTTGTCAGATTCAGGCAAATCCTTGCACTACCAGTGTTCTTCTTTAACACTGGTACCATGGAAGCACACTCTGTAGGTTGGGTCACTGGTTCAATGACCCCGTTGTTCACCATCCTTTGTAGCTTCTCTTTAACTTTCTAAAGCATGGGAAACAGCACACAGCGTGCGGTGTGTACTGCGTAAGACGCTGCATCTTCTCTTAACTATAATTTTACTGGTTCAGTTTTCAAAATGCCATGTTCTTCATTAGCTTTCTGGACATTATCGATATGGCATGTTAGTTCATCTATGCACCTCACTAGGTTCATCTTAACTGACATAGAGCGGCTAAGTAGGTTTCTGATTCTGTGTCCACGGAATACATAAACTTTGGATGGGTAGCTTTTGATTTTGTAGCTTATTGTGACATTGAGGCATCCTAGACAGAAAAGTTTTTGCTGCCGGCACTTATCATCCTTATGGTGATTTGATTTGCCGCATTTACGACATCTGCAGTCGTCTCCTCTTCTCTTGTCTGTACACCACGTGCTGTGTCCTCCTTGTTGCTTCCAACCAATTTCCCTACGTTTAGTCCGTACCTCCTGCACTGATCCTGTTGTGTCACCTTGTAAACACACTTGTGCTGCAACCTCATCGGATTGCCTGATGATCTGTATGGTCCGTGCTAGCGTGAGATCCTCCATCAGCTGAAGCCTGCATGAGAGTTCTTTGTCTCGAATCCCGGCGACAACGCGGTCGTGGATGTTTTCTTCCCATTGTGCGCCAAAGTCGCAGTGTTCTGACAGGTCATACAGAGCTTGAATAAAACTCTTCGCTTTCTCACCCGGTTTCTGGACTCGTAGGTAGAAATATGCTCTGTCGTGTATAACCTTTCTCCGTGGAAAGAAATAATCGTCTTTCGTCAACTTTTTCAGCACGACGTCAAAGTCATAACGGGCCTCGTCGTCAACAAATGTGAATGACTTGTAAATTTTCTCTGCTTCGTTGCCCGTGGCATAAATCAGGCAGCACACCGGCACTTGGTCTTCGTCTTTGTAGAGCTTCATCGCGTCGTGAAAGAAAGCGGCAGTATAAGATAAGACGCTAAAGCTACACAGTGTATATTTTGATATGTTTTTATTTGTTCTGTCCAGCAGTTTAGCAAGCTGCATATCTTACGCTGAATGCCATATTGTGATGGACAGCTTTGCTTTAACAAGAGAAGTATATATAGAATATATATATTCTCTATCTATATATTGGTAAGGAGTGCAACCAGCTGCTGAAACCAAGCAAATCTGTTAAGTAAACAATCGGAGCAAAATAAATAAGAAGCAGGGATGTACCTTAGTACCTTACTAACTAAACAACTGTTGTACTGTGGTTTACCTTGGAGATTAATACTAATACCAATAATAGTGTTAAGGTATGTGCACATACTCATACAAACATATACATATAATATACATACATATGTGCATTATTATACATATCCCATACTACTTAATAAAAGTCATGACATGCAACACCACAAATTCCATATTCACACATTATTGATATTGGTAGTGATAAGTATCAATAATACTTACAGTTGGATTTGGAAAGTGTCCCACTACAAGGTTAGTAAGGCTGTAGCTTGATATTATTCACCCAAAGGGTGAGGCAGACGTTGGTGCATGAACAATGCCACTTGTGGAAGCCAGGGTGATGTGAGGGGCTCGGCCACTACGCCCATCCAGCAAGCAGAGGAAAAATATCCTAGCAGCCAGGGAGCCCACACACCTTCAGTTCCAGGAGGGCAGGTGTTGCGACCCAAGCCGCCCACACAGAGCCCCCCACAGACTGCAGCAGCCACAGAGACAGCACCCGAGGCCAGAGTGGGCCACCGGGGGTCAACGCTGTCCGCCCCATGAGAACCAGGGGCAAACACTCCCCCCGGTGGGAGGGTCGGCCTGAAAGAGTGGAGCCCGAGGACCCACATTCCGTAGAAAGCCCGCCAGAAGATGCCCTCGCGCCCAGAGTGGGGCCCGCCCCCAGTCCACCACCCCCACACGAGCCTAACGGGGCCTACCCCATCGGCCCGACCTCATCCCCTGGCACCACAGCGACCTGCAGCACAAGGCCAGCAATTGGTGGGGGTCAGCAGAAAAGAGACCACCCAGGCAGATGATCATCGTACGCTGGGCGGAAAACCGGACCCCCCACACTGCAACCGCACCACACGCATACCAACTCACACAAACACAGACGCATACACCCACCCACATGTACAACACACACACACCATAAACTTTCTCACAACAAACTAGTCAATCATACGTGAACCAATGCACTCTCAGATACATTCTCGCACCCACACCATTCGCTTGATCACATTCTTGGGGAGGGTAGGTCTCCGGCCTGCCGTCCATGTGGCAGGGACCGCAGCTCCTCCCGAGCCCTGCCAGGGCTCGTCCAGCAGACAGAGCCACCAATGGAAAGTCTCCGTCTACTGGCCCCCCGGAAGGAGCCCCCAGATTCCTGGACGAGTGTGTATGACTAATGCAAATAAAACTGCAGAGCATCCCACTTGGAAGGGGCGGAACCACTTCCCAGTAGCCCCGGTCCCTCCATCAGCAGGACGCCCCTTGCAGACCTAAGTGGGTGAATGTGGAGAAATGTAGTTGGGAAGTAGAGCACCAGGGTCCGCAGAGCCAGGTTCCCGACTGGCTCTGCTACCCATTCCACCGCCCCCCACAACCCCCAGCCAGGAAGAGACAGCCGAGACCCAGGGACCGCAGTACTACTGCCCTGGCACCACACGCAGCGCAGCTAGAGCCATCCTCACTCTTCTTTCACACTTACCCATTCTCTTGCTCAAGTATGCCCATGCTCGCCCCGTGTAGTGCTACACTCAAACCAACACACATACTCCTCTGCGGTTGTGCATTGAGGGCCAACCTCCGCCTAGGGCCCAATGAAGGTTGTTGCCTGAGTAGTCCGCCAATCCCCCCTGCAACAGGCCCGAGCAGTCACCAGAGGGCGTCGGACCGCTAGGGCAGGCAGCGCCCCACCCGAGCAGGGGCAGCGCCCCAGGGGAGAGACACCCCTCCGGGCACAGGCAGGCACCCCCGGAGGGAGTCCCCCGGACGCAGGTTACCCAGGTCTCCACCCCCAGGTCCCCCCCCCCCCCCCCCCTCCGCTCCCCAGAGACAAGCACACACCAACCCTCAAAATGGCCCTACTCCGGCACAGGACCGCCGGTCTCAGCAGCCACCACACCCCCGCAGCAGGGGACCTACTGTATGCGGCCAGCCCAGAGTCCACCAGTCCCGTTGTCCTGGTTCCTTAGGTAGGCAGGCACCCCCAACCACCAGTCACCCCACCACCACTGTGCCAGACATGACGCAGTAACCGAGCCCCACGCATCCTTACCTGGAAATGGAATCAATCAGAGTATAGTTTTGGTCATTGATTTGATGAAGCAGACAACGTGTCTAAGGTGGTATAATCTAACAAGCTGTTCAGGTACTGAGTAATGCTTATTTTTTTTTAGTTTTCCAGTTCATAAGGATGATTTTCTTTGCGACACAGAGGGCAGAAAGAAGTGTGTGTGATGAGTTTGTCTCTAGATCAAGCCCACTTAGATCTCCTAGAAGACAAAGTGCAGGGGCCGCTGGGAATGGACATCTTAACTGGGTTGACAGGTGTTTACATACTCTTTGCCAAAATTGCTGCACAGGTGAACATGACCAGAATGCATGTAGGAATCTATCTGCTGTGGTATCTGTACAGTGAGGGCAAATATTTGACTTTTTGAGACCCATTTGGAACATCCTTTGTCCTGTATAGTGAGTTCTATGAGGAATTTTGTATTGTATTAGTTGTAAATTTGTATTTTTTGTCATTCTGAATAAATTAGAACATATATTATTCCAGATCGTGTAATTAGTGGTGATATTGAGATCAGCTTCCCGTTTAGAGATCGGAAGGCTCACTGTCTGGTCTACATTGGAAATTAAGATATAGATTTTGGATACTGTCCTTTTCCCTGATATATCAATAAACCGCTATATTACTGGTGGTGGTTGCATGTGGATGGCAGTATTCTTACTTTTTGCATTAAGTATTGACTTTAATTGTTGGCATTCTAAGAAATTGCCACTAGTGATTTCATAGTGGGACACTAGTTCTTCAAAAGAGGTAAACTTGTCTCTTGTGAAAACATGTTTCAGATGTGTTATCCCTTTGATATGCCAAGTTGGAAAGTGTATTGCCTTTTTGTTTTGTATGACGTCTGGGTTGTTCCAGAGAGGTGTGTTTTGGCAAAGAGTAAGCGAAGACCCATTCATTTTAAGAAAATCCCACCAGGCTGTCAGAGATGCTTTTATGCTAATGCTCTGGTAACAACTATGTTGTTTAATTTTGGTGCTGATAAAGGACAGATCTGCAACTTTAATATTTCCACAAAATGTTTG
The DNA here is from genome assembly GCF_900634795.4 of Betta splendens. Taxonomy (NCBI): domain Eukaryota; kingdom Metazoa; phylum Chordata; class Actinopteri; order Anabantiformes; family Osphronemidae; genus Betta; species Betta splendens. Next base: position 27,501,901 of record NC_040882.2, on the reverse strand, counting down.
TTCAATGTTTATCCAGGAGGAGTCTGCTGACATGGGTTTTATCCATTTGTGGACATGGTTCATGTCAGGTTTTGGCAGAGCTCGGACCCACATGCACAGCAGAGAGACCACAGACAGATATTAGAGTTAACGGTTTTAATTTAGTATTCGATATCACAGACGGTCTGGGTCGTACACGGGGAATCGCAGGCTTCAGTACAGGTGGGGCAGGCTGGTTCAGGTCCAAGAACAGGCAGAGTTTCGGTAACGGGAGGACAAAGGAAGTTAGGTAGTTCTAGGCCGCCGCAGCGTCTGGATTTTTGAAGAGTTTTAAACTAATTTGTGGTGGCTTGGTTTTCCACAAAACTGCGAGATGTAGGAGTCTAATGTCTTAAACCACACCTGGGCTGGCTGAGTTGGAATCATTGAGAATATGTAATTAATTTTTGGCAGGATCGTCATTTTTATGGTGGCAATTCTTCCCATAAGTGAAATGGGTAAGGACTGCCATCTTTTGAGGTTGGCTTCTATTTGTTTTAATAATGGATTGTAGTTTAGATCAATAAGCTCTGATAGCCTAGATGACAATTCAATGCCCAAGTATTTAATGTTCCCTGAATGGAGTGTGGTAGAGGAGATGTTAGTCACCTTAAGGTTAAGTGGTAGCACTATAGATTTGGTCCAGTTAATAGAGTACTCTGAAAGTCCTGCGAATTCATCTATGAGGCTGATAGTTGTAGGAAGAGACGTCTGTGGCTCCAGGAGAAACAGTAACACATCGTCAGCATATAAACTTATTTTATGATTTACTGATTTGGTCGATATTCCAGTAATTCCTTCATGCTGTCTTATTGCTGCGGCTAGAGGTTCAATAAATATTGCAAATAGTGATGGGGAAAGTGGGCAGCCCTGTCTTGTCCCTCTATGCAGATTAAACCTTGGTGAGATCTGGTTGTTTGTTCTGACTGCAGCGTTTGCTGAGTTGTATAATATTTGGATCCAGTCTATGAATGATTTCCCAATGCCAAATTTGTGCAGAGTGGCTAAAAGAAACTTCCAGTTTACTCTATCAAAAGCTCTTTCTGCATCTAAGGAGACGATGGCTGACTCTAGTTTATGGGTGGTGACATAATCAATTAAATTAATTAGTCTGTTCATATTGTTTGTTGACTGTCTACCTTTAATGAAGCCTGTTTGATCAGAGTGAATTATATATGGAGTGATTTTTTCTAATCTTCTAGGAAGTGCTTTACACACTATTTTTAGATCTACATTTATTAGTGAAATTGGTCTATAACTCGATGGGAGTGTAGGGTCTTTTCCTGGTTTTTGGAGCAGGCTTATGAAGGCAGAATTCATATTTGTGGGCAATGAATGTTGTTGTTTAATTTCAGCTAACATTTTGTAAAAGCTGGGTGCCAGCATGGACCAGAACTCTTTATAAAATTCAGTTGGGAATCCATCTGGTCCTGGAGCTTTTTTATTGGGCATCTCCTGCAGAGCTTCATGTAGTTCTGCCAAAGATAACAATGAGTCTAGAGTTGTGGATTGTTCTTCCTTTAGCTTTGGCAGTTCTAGTTTATTCAGAAACGCCTCTATGGCGGATGGATCTATTTGGGACGTATATAACTCTTGGTAAAAGTTTTTAAAGGTATCATTTATTTCATGGGGATCACAAGTAATATTCCCTTTCTTATTAGTTATTGAATGGATGATTTGTTTCTCTTATTTTTTAATTGGTTAGCTAGAAATTTACCACATTTATTAGCATGGTCAAAGTTCTCCCAGCGTAATTGGTCTATCTGAAACTGAGTTTTGCAATCAATTATATTATTTAATTTCAGCTTTAGATTCCTTCTAGGATTCTATCATTGGTTGGAGAGGCAGCATATTTAATCTCTAGAGATTTTATTTTTTGCTCTAAATCTAATTCAAGTAACATGTCCTTTTTTTTCTTGTGCGATGAATATGAAATAATTCTACCGCGCATAACTGCCTTCCCAGTCTCCCAAAGAACACAGGGTGAGATTTCCGGTGTATCGTTGATTTCTATAAAGGTTTTCCATTCTCTCCTGACATAACTGATGAAGTCTTGATCATTGAGTAATGATGTATTAAACCTCCAATTCCTGGTTGATGGTGTGGCTGTCTTAATCAACGAAATGGACATTGGTGCATGATCACTGATTTTGATAGAGTGAATATTGGTGTCAGAGACATCTTGTAAGACTGAGTTATTTACTAAAATAAAATCTATACGGGAGTGGGAGTGGTGAACTGGTGAGAAAAAGGTATATTCCCTGGATGTAGGATGAAGAGAACGCCATGTGTCACAGAGACCGAAGTCATCCATGTACTGTTTTAAGGTCTGTACTGATTGCCAGTTCCTGTTGCTCACAGCTTTGCTAAGCCTGTCCAACTCTGGGTTAAATACTAAATTAAAGTCCCCTCCTACTATAAGTTTGGAACCAGAGTGAGCAGACAGTGATGTGAAGAAGCTGTGAAAGAAAGAGGGGTCGTCAGCATTAGGGCCATACACATAAGCTATGCAATATTCAATGTTTCCTATCAAGATATTAATGATTATATATCTCCATTCTGGATATACAATGGTATCGTTATGAGTAAAGTAAATCTTTTTATTAGCGACCCCTCTTTGTTTAGAATTGTATCCGTCTAAGTAAGCATGTGGGAACTCTGCTGATGCCAGAGTGTGTGGTGGAAATTTTCCATAAAGAAGTAGATGAGAGAGAGTTGTCCTTTTGTGCGTATTATTGAAATAATAAAGAAAATAAAAATAATGGGGAAAGCAAATAAAAAGCATGGATGTTGATCGTGCACATCAACAAACCAAAAACCAGCTGGGAGATCAGTGCACACACCACGAAGGTGTGATGCAAAGAGCCCACGATCCTCAAGTTGCTTCTGCCTTTTAGCTTCTCTGTCCAACTAGGGTGGAATGTCTTTCTAACCCAATCAAATTACATGCACCATCTCCTCCCTGTCGCAGTGTGTGTGAAGATATTTACATTCTCACACCTGCATCGCTGATGTCCAACTATCTGTGAGAAAGGAGCACCAAGTCTCAACAGACAGAGACACAACTCCCCGACCTTGGGTTTGGGAGCTAGAGTTGAGAGTCTATCAGGCAGAGACAACCATTGAACAATCTAGGTGAAATGTCAAATGCATACAGTAAGACAAAACATAAGATATTAATTGCAGGACATAAGTCATAAATCATATAATAACTGCATAGAAATAAGGAAGAGACATAGAAATAAGGAAGAGACAATTTTTCCCATAACAAGTGTAATTTATAATTTTGGGAATATGAGTTTCCTGTAGTAAAACAATGTCTGCTTGTAGGGTTTTCAAATGGTTAAATATTTTAAATCGTTTCTCCTTCTTTTTGATTCCACGTACATTCCAAGTGACAATCTTCAGTGGTGTCATATCTTACCTGACTGCTGTGGATCACTAGTCTTGTGTGTATGTAGTGTGACAGACTTTAGGTGTGTGGCTAACCTTAAGTACCTGTGTATTCTGAGTTGTGTGTTATCTATGTATGTGCACGTGTTTCCCCTGTGCAGTAGATGTTTGTGTGTGGCTGCTGGAGGGCTACATAGCTGGCTGACTACGTGGGAGAAGAATAGAGAAAAGGATGTAGACATTGTGGAGTGAAAGTAGGTGAAGGAAAACGAGTAAAGGGAAGGAAAATTAAAGTGAAAGGAAAGTGAGTGATTGAGCATGATGAGCGCTTTGCAAAGTGAGTGAGTGAGTGACATTAGAATGACAATAAACATTTACATGAAACATCTGCGAGAGAACGAGTTTGAATACTGGATGTAAAGTTATAACACATAGTTGCATTGCATCTATTATTTTTTTTAACAAACCTTATACATTAAACCATTGTTTTTACCACCTGCTAGTACAGCCACGGAGTTGCTTCCCGGTCCCGGTGGAGCTCTCCGTTGACGTACAGTTTGTCGACGCTGATGACAGCCCTGCAGCCTTCTGCCATGAACCTCTTACGGATGGGGAACAGTCGGCGGCGGCGGTCGAGGATCTCCTTGGGGAACTGGTCGTTGACGCTGTAGTCGGTTCCCTTCAGCTGTCTGCCCCGGCTCTTAACCAGTTCCTTCTGCTTAAAGTCATGAAACTTGGCAACGATGGGTCGGGGGCGCTGGCCATCCGGTCGTCTTCCTCCAAGTCTATGCGAACGGTGGAACGCCATCTTGTCGACAACTTCCGCTGGGATCTTCATCTGCTGTTTAATGAAGTTTTTAATTGTGGTTTCCGTGTTTTCCTCCGCCTGTTCTGGAATCCCAGAGAACACCAGGTTGTCCCTCATGCTGCGGGCCTGCAGATCGATGATGCCTTCTTTTATTTTTTTATTTTCGGCCGCTAGCTGAGCCACATCCTCCGTCAGGGACTGCACCGTTCCTTTCAGGGCCTCGTTCTCGGTGGCGAGAGAAACCACCTGCTGCTGGCTAAATTCCAGGGAGTCACGGAGGGCCATAAACTCTTTGTGGAGGAGTTCCACTAGCGCCAGACGCGCGTCGAAGCTTGATATTTTTTTCTCTATTGACTCCAGGATGTCCGTGATGTTTTTACCCGCCGAGCTAGCTCCAGGTGACTGAGGTGAGTCAGACGGACGGGACCTCTTGTTTAAGAGGAGTGGCCTTTTTCCCCATTACCAGACGCTGGAAGCACTTGTGGATGTACTCGAAACGTTGTTCAGTGTTATCCAGAATGGTAAGATGGTTGATTGTTTTCCGTGGAATGAAATAGTTATTTATTTATTTATTTAAATTGGCGGATAGTTTGTCGCGTAGTTTTATCTTTGTTTCCTGTCATTCATTAATTTATGTACCTACATACTGTATTTTTCTTATGATAAATGCTTAGTGTGTTACGTATATGTTGTAGTTTGATGGTGGACATTGGTGGATTTTGGTGGATGACATAAGAAAATAAGGAGCAACAAGCACGGCTCATCGACCAGGTGGAACATGGACGCCAGAGCGTTCACATCGTCATGCTACCTGTCCAGTCAGTAAATACACTATAGGCTCTAATTTGGTGATTTCTCAGTTACTAATTCCACCTCCTTCCCCTCTTCATCGGCTCCAACACCTGACCCGGACTCCTGGCAGCTCCTCTCCTCTTTGGACTCCTTAGCTCCTGATCTGAGCTTCCATAGGTCCAATTTCACCCCTGAACTCCAGGAATAAATACTGCCTGCTCTGCAACCAGTCTCTGGGTCTGAGTCTGCTCACTCAGACACAGACCCGTTTTAACAGGTTATGCTGTAATTTAAACGTTCAAAATCAACATTCAACATAAATGCAATATTGATAAAAAACATAAATCAATGCAAATGTAACGTTGATAAATTACCAATGTAATGGTAATGGCATCAATGTAAACGTAATGTTGATAGTTGACCATAAATCAACATAAATGTAACATTGCTTGGTTGATTTAACCATAATTATAATTGTTGCCTCCACGTTGTCTCAATGTTGAAATACCTGCTGGGTAGCAAGGCTCCGTCCAACGTGGGAGAGATCAGCCCAAGTTTTCCCTAAAAACTGCCCCAAATATCCACATTGTTTGTATGTGTATGCTTGTAATATGTGTTTATTACATTTTTTATTCATATTAATTTAATAATACGTTTATCACAATTACCCATATTATTGTGGTTTACTGTAAAGATGTTTCAGTCAAGTCCATGTGAGGCTCTATTACAGTAAGTCTAGTATCGACAACCTGTGAAGGTTCAGTCACTAGTTTCTCTTGTCAGGGGCCTTTTATTGGATGACACAGTGGATGTGAGGTTCTCAAATCAGCATCCAGGCAGGTCAAACAGGTCTGATCCTCCATCCGTCAAGTATTTTAGAGCTACACAGCAGAGTAGATATATTACTGAAGCACTTAGCTGATCCTCCATTGTCTGCCATAATTTTAATCTTTCTATAATTATAGCAGTATTTCCTACTTTAATATTACTTGTGGTACCTCTTTGTACATTCAATTCTGTCTGTTCCTCACTTGGTAAACATGCAAAAGAATGAGCCACAGTGACTGATTTTTCTACTTCTGTCCAAAACCCCCAGGTATCGCACTGTTGTTTGCACAAAAACTTGAAAGTAGTTTCTCAATGCCAAGCTTTATTAGATATTTTCAACAAACCCATGATTGTATTAAAAAACAAGCATCAATTGCAGGAAAGGCCCAGTAGAGACATTACAAACTAAAATTAAATGGTGTGTGTGTTTCACTATCTTTCAAAGTTTAAAAAAAGTAACTCTCATGACAGTGGCTTCTGCAGTGTTTGTGGTCCCACATGTAGGATGTGTGGGTGGTGATCCTATGGTCCATATAAGCAGAACAGCGGATCTGAAGGCAGACTTGCAATATTATTATATTGAAAATCAAAATGTGTTTGATTAGAGGAGATTAGTAAAATCAGATGAGATAAGGTTACCTAAAGAAACGTTTCCGTAAAATTAGCAGTAGCAGTTGTTGTGGCAATAATTGTTGCTAGTGCCGTTTGGATAGCATTTGTTGATATTCATTCAATAATTGCTGTTGTTGGGGGAGGTGTTACATCATCAATTGCAAAAGTTGTTGTTTGGGCAACAGCTGTTATTGTTTGGACAGCAATTGTTGTTGCTGTTGTTGTTGTTGTTTGGGCAACAGTTGTGGTTGTTTGGGCAACAGTTGTTGTTGTTGTGGTTTGGGCAACAGTTGTTGTTGTGGTTGGTTGGGCAACAGTTGTTGTTGTGGTTGTTTGGGCAACAGTTGTTGTTGTGGTTGTTTGGGCAACAGTTGTTGTTGTTGTTTGGGCAACAGTTGTTGTTGTTGTTGTTGCTTGGGCAACAGTTGTTGTTGTTGTGGTTGTTTGGGCAACAGTTGTTGTTGTTGTGGTTGTTTGGGCAACAGTTGTTGTTGTTGTTTGGGCAACAGTTGTTGTTGTTGTTGTTTGGGCAACAGTTGTTGTTGTTGTTGTTGTTGTTGTTGTTGTTGTTTGGGCAACAGTTGTTGTTGTGTGGGCAGCAGTTTTTGTTTGAACAGGACTCTGTTGGTCTTGGTTCACTTGTTGTTGGTTCAGCAGTCATTGTTGTCAATTCAGCAACTGTCGTTGTGGCTTCGGGTGTTGTTGTTGTAGGTTCAGCAGTTGTTGTTGAGGGTTCAGCAGGTGTTGTTGTGGGTTCAGCAATTGTTGTTGTTGGTTCAGCAATTGTCGTTGTGGGTTCAGCAATTGTCGTTGTGGGTTCAACCGTTGTTGTGGCCTCAGCAGTTGTTGTTGTGGTTTCAGCTGTTGTTCTTGGTTCACTAGTTGTTGTTGATTCAGCGGCCGTTGTCGATTCAGCTGTTGTTGTTGTGGGTTCAGCTGTTGTTGCTGTAGTTTCAGCAGTTGTAATTGTGGGTTCAGCTGTTGTTGTTGTGGGTTCAGCAGATGTTGTTATGGCTTCAGCGGTTGTTGTTGTGGCCTCAGCCGTGGTTGTTGTTGTGGCCTCAGCCGTGGTTGTTGTGAGTTCAGCAGTTGTTGTTGTGAGTTCAGCAGTTGTTGTTGTTGGCTCAGCTGTTGTGGCCTCAGCCGTGGTTGTTGGTTCACTAGTTGTTGTTGGTTTAGCGGTCGTTGTCGGTTCAGCCGTGGTTGTTGTGTGTTCAGCAGTTGTTGTTGTGGGTTCAGCAGTTGTTGTTTTGGGTTCAGCAGTTGTAATTGTGGGTTCAGCAGTTGTCGTTGTGGGTTCAGCAGTAGTTGTTGTAGGTTCAGCTGTTGTTATTTTGGGTTCAGCTGTTGTTTTTGTGGGTTCAGCAGTTGTTGTTGTGGGTTCAGCAGTTGTTGTTGTGGGTTCAGCAGTTGTTGTTGTGGGTTCAGCTGTTGTAGTTGGTTCAGTAGTTGTTGTGGGTTCAGCAGCTGTTGTTGTTGTGGGTTCAGCTGTTGTGGTTGGTTCAATAGTTGTAGTTGGTTCAGTAGTTGTTGTGGGTTCAGCAGCTGTTGTTGTTGTGGGTTCAACTGTTGTCGTTGGTTCAATAGTTGTTGTGGGTTCAGTTGTTGTTGTTGTGGGTTCAGCAGCTGTTGTTGTTGTGGGTTCAGCAGTTGTTGTTGGTTCAGTAGTTGTTGTGGGTTCAGATGTTATTGTCGTGGGTTCAGCAGCTGTTGTTGTTGTGGGTTCAGCCGTGGTTGTTGTGGGTTGAACTGTTGTTGTTGTGGGTTCAAGTGTTGTTGTTGTGGATTCTGCTGTTGTTGTGGGTTCAGCTGTTGTTATTGGTTCAGTAGTTGTTGTTGGTTCAGCAGTTGTTGTTGGTTCAGTAGTTGTTGTGGGTTCAGCAGCTGTTGTTGTGGGTTCAGCTGTTGTGGTTGGTTCAGTTGTTGTTGTGGCCTCAGCCGTGGTTGTTGTGAGTTCAGCAGTTGTTGTTGTGAGTTCAGCAGTTGTTGTTGTTGGCTCAGCTGTTGTGGCCTCAGCCGTTGTTGTTGTGGCCTCAGCCGTGGTTGTTGGTTCACTAGTTGTTGTTGGTTTAGCGGTTGTTGTCGATTCAGCTGTTGTTGTTGTTGGTTCAGCTATTGTTGTTGTGGGTTCAGCTGTTGATGTTGTGGGTTCAGCTGTTGTCGTTGTGGCCTCAGCCGTGGTTGTTGTGGGTTCAGCAGTTGTTGTGGGTTCAGCAGTTGTTGTTGTGGGTTCAGCAGTTGTTGTTTTGGGTTCAGCAGTTGTAATTGTGGGTTCAGCAGTTGTCGTTGTGGGTTCAGCAGTAGTTGTTGTAGGTTCAGCTGTTGTTATTTTGGGTTCAGCCGTTGTTTTTGTGGGTTCAGCAGTTGTTGTTGTGGGTTCAGCAGTTGCTGTTGTGGGTTCAGCTGTTGTAGTTGGTTCAGTAGTTGTTGTGGGTTCAGTTGTTGTTGTTGTGGGTTCAGCAGCTGTTGTTGTTGTGGGTTCAGCAGTTGTTGTTGTTGTGGGTTCAGCCGTGGTTGTTGTGGGTTGAACTGTTGTTGTTGTGGATTCAGCTGTTATTGTGGGTTCAGCAGTTGTTGTTGTGGGTTCAGCAGTTGTTGTTTTGGGTTCAGCAGTTGTTGTTTTGGGTTCAGCAGTTGTAATTGTGGGTTCAGCAGTTGTCGTTGTGGGTTCAGCAGTAGTTGTTGTAGGTTCAGCTGTTGTTATTTTGGGTTCAGCCGTTGTTTTTGTGGGTTCAGCAGTTGTTGTTGTGGGTTCAGCAGTTGCTGTTGTGGGTTCAGCTGTTGTTGTTGGTTCAGTAGTTGTTGTTGGTTCAGCTGTTGTAGTTGGTTCAGTAGTTGTTGTGGGTTCAGCGGTTGTTGTTGTGGGTTCAGCGGTTGTTGTTGTGGGTTCAGCGGTTGTTGTTGTGGGTTCAGCAGTTGTTGTTGTGGGTTCAGCTGTTGTTGTTGGTGCTTGAGAGGTTGTTGTGGGTTCAGCTGTTGTTGTAAGTTCAGAAGTTGTTGTAGTTTCAGCTGTTGTTGTAGGTTCAGCTGTTGTTGTTGTGGGTTCAGCTGTTGTTGTTGTGGGTTCAGCAGTTGTTGTTGTGGGTTCAGCTGTTGTGGTTGTGGGTTCAGCTGTTGTAGTTGGTTCAGTAGTTGTTGTGGGTTCAGTTGTTGTTGTTGTGGGTTCAGCAGCTGTTGTTGTTGTGGGTTCAGCAGTTGTTGTTGTTGTGGGTTCAGCCGTGGTTGTTGTGGGTTGAACTGTTGTTATTGTGGGTTCAGCTGTTGTTGTTGGTTCAGTAGTTGTTGTTGGTTCAGCTGTTGTAGTTGGTTCAGTAGTTGTTGTGGGTTCAGCGGTTGTTGTTGTGGGTTCAGCGGTTGTTGTTGTGGGTTCAGCAGTTGTTGTTGTGGGTTCAGCTGTTGTTGTTGGTTGAGAAGTGTTTGTTGTTGGTGGTGCTTGAGAGGTTGTTGTGGGTTCAGCTGTTGTTGTAAGTTCAGAAGTTGTTGTAGTTTCAGCTGTTGTTGTAGGTTCAGCTGTTGTTGTTGTGGGTTCAGCTGTTGTTGTTGTGGGTTCAGCAGTTGTTGTTGTGGGTTCAGCTGTTGTGGTTGGTTCAGTAGTTGTTGTGGGTTCAGCTGTTGTTGTGGTTTCAGCAGTTGTTGTTCTTGTTGATTCAGGAGTTGTTGTTGTGTTTTCAGCAGTTGTTGTGGGTTCAGCTCTTGCTGTTGTTGTTGGTTCAGTAGTTGTGGATTCAGCAGTTGTTGTTGTGGCTTCAGCAGTTGTTGTGGGTTCAGCTCTTGCTGTTGTTGTTGGTTCAGTAGTTGTGGATTCAGCAGTTGTTGTTGTGGCTTCAGCAGTTGTTGTGGGTTCAGCTGTTGTTGTTGATTCAGTAGTGGTTGTGGGTTCAGCTGTTGTTGTTGTGGGTTCAGCTGTCGTTGTAGTGGGTTCAGCAGTCGTTGTTGTGGGTTCGGCGGTTGTTGTGGGTTCGGTGGTTGTTGTTGGTTCAGCAGTTGTTGTTGTTGTTGTGGGTTCAGCCATGGTTGTTGTGGGTTCAGCTGTTGTTGTTGGTTCAGCTGTTGTGTTAGGTTCAGAAGTTGTTGTAGGTTCAGCTGTTGTTGTTGTGGGTTCAGCAGTTGTTGTTGTTGGTTCAGTAGTTGTTGTGGGTTCAGCTGTTGTTGTGGGTTCAGCTATTTTTGTCGTAGTTTGTTGAGAAGTTGTTGTTGGTGGTGGTGGTTGAGGAGTGGTTGTTGTTGTGGGTTTAGCAGTTGTTATTGCCGCCGTCGTTTTGGGAGAAAATGTTGTTCGTTGTGTAGTTGTCTTGAAAGAACCATTTGTTGTTGCTGTTGTTTTGGAGGTACCAGCTGTTGTTGCTGTTGTTTTGGAGGAACCAGCTGTTGTTGCTGTTGTTTTGTAGGAACCAGCTGTTGTTGCTGTTGTTTTGGAAGAACCAGCTGATGTTGGTGGTGCATTTGTCGGATTACATGGGGTTGTATTTGTTGATTCACTGGGTGTAGATGTTGCAGTTGTTTTGGGGTTAGGAGTTGTTTTTAGTGAAGTTGTGCTTGGTGCAATTGTTGTTTTAGATGTTGTAGGTTTAGCAGGTGTTGTTGTTGTAAATGATAGTTTAGGAGGTGTTGTTGTTGGTTTAGCAGTTGTTGTTTTTGTGAGTTCAGCTGATGTTGTTGTTGTTGTGGGTTTAGCCGTGGTTGTTGTGGGTTCAACTGTCGTTGTTGTAGATTCAGCTGTTGTTATTTTGGGTTCAGCTGTTGTTTTTGTGGGTTCAGCAGTAGTTGTTGTGGGTTCAGAAGTTGTTGTTGTGGGTTCAGCTTTTGTTGTGGGTTCAGCTGTTGTTGTTGTGGGTTCAGCAGATGTAGTTGTGGGTTCAGCTGTTGTCGTAGGTTCAGCTGTTGTTGATGTAGGTTCAGCTGTTGTTGATGTAGGTTCAGCTGTTTTTGTTGTTGTTGGCTCAGTAGTTGTGGATTCAGCAGTTGTTGTTGTGGCTTCAGCGGTTGTTGTGGGTTCAGCTGTTGTTGTTGTTGTTGTTGTGGGTTCAGCTGTTGTTGTGGGTTCAGCGGTTGTTGTTGTGGGTTCAGCGGTTGTTGTTGTGGGTTCAGCAGTTGTTGTTGTGGGTTCAGCTGTTGTTGTTGGTTGAGAAGTGTTTGTTGTTGGTGGTGCTTGAGAGGTTGTTGTGGGTTCAGCTGTTGTTGTAAGTTCAGAAGTTGTTGTAGTTTCAGCTGTTGTTGTAGGTTCAGCTGTTGTTGTTGTGGGTTCAGCTGTTGTTGTTGTGGGTTCAGCAGTTGTTGTTGTGGGTTCAGCTGTTGTGGTTGGTTCAGTAGTTGTTGTGGGTTCAGCTGTTGTTGCTGTGGGTTCAGCTGTTGTTGTTGTGGGTTCAGCTGTTGTTGTGGTTTCAGCAGTTGTTGTTCTTGTTGATTTAGGAGTTGCTGTTGTGTTTTCAGCAGTTGTTGTGGGTTCAGCTCTTGCTGTTGTTGTTGGTTCAGTAGTTGTGGATTCAGCAGTTGTTGTTGTGGCTTCAGCAGTTGTTGTGGGTTCAGCTGTTGTTGTTGTGGGTTCAGCTGTCGTTGTAGTGGGTTCAGCAGTCGTTGTTGTGGGTTCAGCGGTTGTTGTGGGTTCGGTGGTTGTTGTTGGTTCAGCAGTTGTTGTTGTTGTTGTGGGTTCAGCCATGGTTGTTGTGGGTTCAGCTGTTGTTGTTGGTTCAGCTGTTGTGTTAGGTTCAGAAGTTGTTGTAGGTTCAGCTGTTGTTGTTGTGGGTTCAGCAGTTGTTGTTGTTGGTTCAGTAGTTGTTGTGGGTTCAGCTGTTGTTGTGGGTTCAGCTGTTGTTGTTGTTGTGGGTTCAACTGTGGTTGTTGTGGGTTCAGCGGTTGTTGTTGTGGGTTCAGCTGTTGTAGTTGTGGGTTCAGCTGTTGTAGGTTCAGCAGTCGTTGTTGTGGGTTCAGCAGTTGTTGTTGTTGTGGGTTCAACTGTTGTTGTTGTGGGTTCAGCGGTTGTTGTTGTCGGTTCAGTAGTTGTGGATTCAGCAGTTGTTGTGGGTTCGGTGGTTGTTGTTGGTTCAGCAGTTGTTGTTGTTGTTGTTGTGGGTTCAGCTGTTGTTGTTGTGGGTTCAGCTATTTTTGTCGTTGTTTGTTGAGAAGTTGTTGTTGTTGGTGGTGGTTGAGGAGTGGTTGTTGTTGTGGGTTTAGCAGTTGTTATTGCCGCTGTCGTTTTGGGAGAAAATGTTGTTCGTTGTGTAGTTGTCTTGAAAGAACCATTTGTTGTTGCTGTTGTTTTGGAGGTACCAGCTGTTGTTGCTGTTGTTTTGGAGGAACCAGCTGTTGTTGCTGTTGTTTTGGAGGAACCAGCTGATGTTGGTGGTGCATTTGTCGGATTACATGGGGTTGTATTTGTTGATTCACTGGGTGTAGATGTTGCAGTTGCTTTGGGGTTAGGAGTTGTTTTTAGTGAAGTTGTGCTTGGTGCAATTGTTGTTTTAGATGTTGTAGGTTTAGCAGTTGTTGTTGTTGTTGTTGTTGATGATTGTTTAGGAGGTGTTGTTGTTGGTTTAGCAGTTGTTGTTTTTGTGGGTTCTGCTGTTGTTGTGGATTTAGCTGTTGTTGTGGGTTTGGTCGTCTTTGTTGTGGGTTCAGCAGTTGTTTTTGTGGGTTCAGCAGTTGTTGTTGTGGGTTCAGCAGTTGTTGTTGTGGGTTCAAAAGTTGTTGTTGTGGGTTCAAAAGGTGTTGTTGTCGTTGTTTGTTCAGTAGTTGTTGTTGGTGATTCAGCAATTGTTGTTGTTGACTCCGCAGTTGTTGTGGGTTCAGCTGTTGTTGTTTTGGGTTCAGCTGTTGTTGTTGATTCAGCAGTTGTTGTTGTTGTGGGTTTAGCGGTTGTTGTTGTGGGTTCAGCAGTTGTTGTTGTTGTGGGTTCAGCCGTGGTTGTTGTGGGTTGAACTGTTGTTATTGTGGGTTCAGCTGTTGTTGTTGGTTCAGTAGTTGTTGTTGGTTCAGCTGTTGTAGTTGGTTCAGTAGTTGTTGTGGGTTCAGCGGTTGTTGTTGTGGGTTCAGCGGTTGTTGTTGTGGGTTCAGCAGTTGTTGTTGTGGGTTCAGCTGTTGTTGTTGGTTGAGAAGTGTTTGTTGTTGGTGGTGCTTGAGAGGTTGTTGTGGGTTCAGCTGTTGTTGTAAGTTCAGAAGTTGTTGTAGTTTCAGCTGTTGTTGTAGGTTCAGCTGTTGTTGTTGTGGGTTCAGCTGTTGTTGTTGTGGGTTCAGCAGTTGTTGTTGTGGGTTCAGCTGTTGTGGTTGGTTCAGTAGTTGTTGTGGGTTCAGCTGTTGTTGTGGTTTCAGCAGTTGTTGTTCTTGTTGATTCAGGAGTTGTTGTTGTGTTTTCAGCAGTTGTTGTGGGTTCAGCTCTTGCTGTTGTTGTTGGTTCAGTAGTTGTGGATTCAGCAGTTGTTGTTGTGGCTTCAGCAGTTGTTGTGGGTTCAGCTCTTGCTGTTGTTGTTGGTTCAGTAGTTGTGGATTCAGCAGTTGTTGTTGTGGCTTCAGCAGTTGTTGTGGGTTCAGCTGTTGTTGTTGATTCAGTAGTGGTTGTGGGTTCAGCTGTTGTTGTTGTGGGTTCAGCTGTCGTTGTAGTGGGTTTCAGCAGCAGTCGTTGTTGTGGGTTCGGCGTGTTGTTGTGGGTTCGGTGTGTGTTGGTTGGTTCCAGCAGTTGTTGTTGTTGTTGTTGTGGGTTCAAGCCATGGTTGTTGTGGGTTCAGCTGTTGTTGTTGGTTCAGCTGTTGTGTTAGGTTCAGAAGTTGTTGTAGGTTCAGCTGTTGTTGTTGTGGGTTCAGCAGTTGTTGTTGTTGGTTCAGTAGTTGTTGTGGGTTCAGCTGTTGTTGTGGGTTCAGCTATTTTTGTCGTAGTTTGTTGAGAAGTTTGTTGTTGGTGGTGGTGGTTGAGGGAGTGGTTGTTGTTGTGGGTTTAGCAGTTGTATTGCCGCCAGTCGTTTTGGGAGAAAATGTTGTTCGTGTGTAGTTGTCTTGAAAGAAACCATTTGTTGTTGCTGTTGTTTTGGAGGTACCAGCTGTTGGTTGCTGTTGTTTTGGGAGGAACCAGCTGTTGTTGCTGTTGTTTTGTAGGAACCAGCTGTTGTTGCTGTTGTTTTGGAAGAACCAGCTGATGTTGGTGGTGCATTTGTCGGATTACATGGGGTTGTATTTGTTGATTCACTGGGGTGTAGATGTTGCAGTTGTTTTGGGGTTAGGAGTTGTTTTTAGTGGAAGTTGTGCTTGGTGCAATTGTTGTTTTAGATGTTGTAGGTTTAGCAGGTGTTGTTGTTGTAAATGATAGTTTAGGAGGTGTTGTTGTTGGTTTTAGCAGTTGTTGTTTTTGTGAGTTCAGCTGATGTTGTTGTTGTTGTGGGTTTAGCCGTGGTTGTTGTGGGTTCAAACTGTCGTTGTTGTAGATTCAGCTGTTGTTATTTTGGGGTTCAGCTGTTGTTTTTGTGGGTTCAGCAGTAGTTGTTGTGGGTTCAGAAGTTGTTGTTGTGGGTTCAGCTTTTGTTGTGGGGTTCAGCTGTTGTTGTTGTGGGTTCAGCAGATGTAGTTGTGGGTTCAGCTGTTGTCGTAGGTTCAGCTGTTGTTGATGTAGGTTCAGCTGTTGTTGATGTAGGTTCAGCTGTTTTTGTTGTTGTTGGCTCAGTAGTTGTGGATTCAGCAGTTGTTGTTGTGGCTTCAGCGGTTGTTGTGGGTTTCAGCTGTTGTTGTTGTTGTTGTTGTGGGTTCAGCTGTTGTTGTGGGTTCAGCGGTTGTTGTTGTGGGTTCAGCGGTTGTTGTTGTGGGTTCAGCAGTTGTTGTTGTGGGTTCAGCTGTTGTTGTTGGTTGAGAAGTGTTTGTTGTTGGTGGTGCTTGAGAGGTTGTTGTGGGTTCAGCTGTTGTTGTAAGTTCAAGAAGTTGTTGTAGTTTCAGCTGTTGTTGTAGGTTCAGCTGTTGTTGTTGTGGGTTCAGCTGTTGTTGTTGTGGGTTCAGCAGTTGTTGTTGTGGGTTCAGCTGTTGTGGTTGGTTCAGTAGTTGTTGTGGGTTCAGCTGTTGTTGCTGTGGGTTCAGCTGTTGTTGTTGTGGGTTCAGCTGTTGTTGTGGTTTCAGCAGTTGTTGTTCTTGTTGATTTAGGAGTTGCTGTTGTGTTTTCAGCAGTTGTTTGTGGGTTCAGCTCTTGCTGTTGTGTTGGTTCAGTAGTTGTGGATTCAGCAGTTGTTGTTGTGGCTTCAGCAGTTGTTGTGGGTTCAGCTGTTGTTGTTGTGGGTTCAGCTGTCGTTGTAGTGGGTTCAGCAGTCGTTGTTGTGGGTTCAGCGGTTGTTGTGGGTTCGGTGGTTGTTGTTGGTTCAGCAGTTGTTGTTGTTGTTGTGGGTTCAGCCATGGTTTGTTGGGGTTCAGCTGTTGTTGTTGGTTTAGCTGTTGTGTTAGGGTTCAGAAGTTGTTGTAGGTTCAGCTGTTGTTGTTGTGGGTTCAGGCAGTTGTTGTTGTTGGTTCAGGTAGTTGTTGTGGGTTCAGCTGTTGTTGTGGGTTCAGCTGTGTTGTTGTTGTGGGTTCAACTGTGGTTGTTGTGGGTTCAGCGGTTGTTGTTGTGGGTTCAGCTGTTGTAGTTGTGGGTTCAGCTGTTGTAGGTTCAGCAGTCGTTGTTGTGGGTTCAGCAGTTGTTGTTGTTGTGGGTTCAACTGTTGTTGTTGTGGGTTCAGCGGTTGTTGTTGTCGGTTCAGTAGTTGTGGATTCAGCAGTTGTTGTGGGTTCGGTGGTTGTTGTTGGTTCAGCAGTTGTGTTGTTGTGTTGTGTGGGTTCAGCTGGTTGTTGTTGTGGGGTTCAAGCTATTTTTGTCGTGTTTGTTGAGAAGTTGTTGTTGTTGGTGGTGGTTGAGGGAGTGGTTGTTGTTGTGGGTTTAGTCAGTTGTTATTGCCGCTGTCGTTTTGGGAGGAAAATGTGGTTCGTTGTGTAGTTGTCTTGAAAGAACCATTTGTTGTTGCTGTTGTTTTGGAGTGTGGTACCAGCTGTTGTTGCTGTTGTTTTGGAGGAACCAGCTGTTGTTGCTGTTGTTTGGAGGAACCAGCTGTGTTTCGGTGGTGCATTTGTCGGATTACATGGGTTGTATTTGTTGATTCACTGGGTGTAGATGTTTGCAGTTGCTTTGGGGTTAGGAGTTGTTTTTAGTGACGTTGTGCTTTGGTGCAAATTGTTGTGTTTTAGATGTGTAGGTTTAGCAGTTGTTGTTGTTGTTGTTGTTGATGATTGTTTAGGAGGTGTTGTTGTTGGTTTAGCAGTTGTTGTTTTTGTGGGTTCTGCTGTTGTTGTGGATTTAGCTGTTGTTGTGGGTTTGGTCGTCTTTGTTGTGGGTTCAGCAGTTGTTTTTGTGGGTTCAGCAGTTGTTGTTGTGGGTTCAGCAGTTGTTGTTGTGGGTTCAAAAGTTGTTGTTGTGGGTTCAAAAGGTGTTGTTGTCGTTGTTTGTTCAGTAGTTGTTGTTGGTGATTCAGCAATTGTTGTTGTTGACTCCGCAGTTGTTGTGGGTTCAGCTGTTGTTGTTTTGGGTTCAGCTGTTGTTGTTGATTCAGCAGTTGTTGTTGTTGTGGGTTTAGCGGTTGTTGTTGTGGGTTCAGCAGTTGTTGTTGTGGGTTCAGCTGTTGTTGTTGGTTGAGAAGTGTTTGTTGTTGGTGGTGCTTGAGAGGTTGTTGTGGGTTCAGCTGTTGTTGTAAGTTCAGAAGTTGTTGTAGGTTCAGCTGTTGTTGTAGGTTCAGCTGTTGTTGTTGTGGGTTCAGCTGTTGTTGTTGTGGGTTCAGCAGTTGTTGTTGTGGGTTCATCTGTTGTGGTTGGTTCAGTAGTTGTTGTGGGTTCAGCTGTTGTTGCTGTGGGTTCAGCAGTTGTAATTGTGGGTTCAGCTGTTGTTGTTGTGGGTTCAGCTGTTGTTGTGGTTTCAGCAGTTGTTGTTCTTGTTGATTCAGGAGTTGTTGTTGTGTTTTCAGCAGTTGTTGTGGATTCAGCTGTTGCTGTTGTGGGTTCAGCTGTCGTTGTAGTGGGTTCAGCAGTCGTTGTTGTGGGTTGAGCGGTTGTTGTGGGTTCGGTTGTTGTTGTTGGTTCAGCAGTTGTTGTTGTTGTTGTGGGTTCAGCCATGGTTGTTGTGGGTTCAGCTGTTGTTGTTGGTTCAGCTGTTGTGTTAGGTTCAGAAGTTGTTGTAGGTTCAGCTGTTGTTGTTGTGGGTTCAGCAGTTGTTGTTGTTGGTTCAGTAGTTGTTGTGGGTTCAGCTGTTGTTGTGGGTTCAGCTGTTGTTGTTGTGGGTTCAGCTGTTGTTGTTGTAGGTTCAGCAGTCGTTGTTGTGGGTTCAGCAGTTGTTGTTGTTGTGGGTTCAGCAGTTGTTGTTGTTGTGGGTTCAACTGTTGTTGTTGTGGGTTTAGCGGTTGTTGTTGTCGGTTCAGCGGTTGTTGTTGTCGGTTCAGTAGTTGTGGATTCAGCAGTTGTTGTGGGTTCAGCTGTTGTTGTTGTGGGTTCAGCAGTCATTGTTGTGGGTTCAAAAGGTTTTGTTGTCATTGTTTGTTCAGCAGTTGTTGTGGGTTCAGCTGTTGATGTTGTGGGTTCAGCAGTCGTTGTTGTGGGTTCAGCGGTTGTTGTGGGTTCGGTGGTTG